>NC_081343.1:30289729-30302861 GCF_029784015.1 Lycium ferocissimum | reverse complement strand
TTTTCCTTGCCATGTACACTTCTCATTGTCCTATTTCTATCACAGTACATAAAAGAGTAAATTAAGCATGTCCACACACACACTCTGTACCCGCCAAATGGCCCCTAATAAATTTTCGAACACCTAGTCCTTTAAGAAGTTTCTTGAACACCTTGCAAAATTACCGTTTGCCCCTAGTCTTTCCGCAAAATTACCATGATGCCATTTGCAAATTTCCCTTTTTGCCACCAATTTTCCCATTATTTCCATACTAATAATAGTCATATAATTTTTATAACAACTCGTCCATTTAAAATAATTTTTGAAAATGGTCTCGCCCTTGACTTTCCACGACGACCACGGGGAATTTCCCAGCGTACAAGATACGGGCTATATAATGTGCGCGTCTCAAGTTAAGGTGTCAGTGGCGGAACAATAATCGGGGAAATGACTGGGAAGCCGAGGAGCAGATGAGGAAGAAGTATACATCATTTATTTCCGGTGTTCTGTAATCCAAATTCTTTACTTGATTATGTCGATCAATAATGAATGGTGTGTGTAATAGCAACACAAAAAGAACTCCCGAATTGTTTGTAAGACCCGTAAGATTAGTTTAATATTCGGGGACGAATGTTAAAGGGGGGAGGATGTTATATCCCGTATTTTGAGCAACGGGACAATATGAATGAATTGTGCCAAGTTAGGAACAAGACTATTTCGGACATGAAGTCGGGATTTTTAATCACGATTTTGTTTTAAATATAAGGGGTGTATGATTTTAATGGTATGAAAAGTATAAGGAAACATTTGGGGGCAAAAATGAATTAAGAAAACTTGTGTATTATGAAAATTCAACAAAAAAAAAAGGGGCTAAAGTGGCCGGCCACCTTAGTTGTGGGCCTTGGCCACATGGAATTATTTTTATATGGATTTAAAAGATGACTAAGTCATCTTGTTTCTTCATTTTACTTGAAAAATCAAGAAAAAAGGAGAAGGAGAAAAAGAGGAGGAGATTCGGCCATAGTAGTGCAAATTCAAGACCAAGAAACTTCCATCAAAAAAAATGGTTCTTCTAGCAAAACAACTAATTCAAGGGTGCTTATTAACGTGGAAGTCGTTGTTGGATCAATAAGCTATCCGTTTCTTATCTACCAACTTTGGGCAAGTGTGAAGTGAAGAAGAAAAGGTGAGTTTTAATCTTGTTTTGTGTGTTGTGAATGGGTATATGTCGTAGTATGTAAATATGAATGAAATACATGAAAACCTATATGTTCAGAGTTGAAGCGGTTGGGCCGTGTGGAAGTGGTGTTTGGCCGTGTGTGTGTAATGTATTGTTGGATTGATAGATTGAATTCTGTGTAGCATGTTTTGATTGTTGTAGTGTGAAGAAAAGAATGGGAATCATATATGTGTGTGTATGAAGATGGTCGTATGGCCATGCTTGTGTAGTTGTGATGAGTGAATGTTGTTAATTTAGTTGTCATCGTTGTGATTTTATCGATAATGAGCTTTTGGATGACTCAAAATAATGTTATGTTAGTTATGGGATGATTGGAAGTCATTGTACGTTTAATGTAAAATTTTGTATTAAGAGAATGACATTGTTAATGTGGATTATTGGTGTAATCATGAATTTGGAAGAAAGGAATGTGAATGGTGTTGCTCTCGGGTTTGGGGGCAATTTTGGGTAAGTTGAACAATGTTTGGGTTGTTTGAAATATTGTATGAATTGTTTAAGTGTTCTTGAATATTGTGTGGAAGGTTTTGGATTAGTAATCGAATGTATAACCGCGGATATTAGATTGAACGTAAGTAGTTGAAATGAGTATATTATGAATGTTGTTGGAATATTATAAATGTTGTTGAAGTCATGTAGAAAGAACTATTAATGTTGGAATGCATTGTGAATTGATTATTGATGTTGTAGTTTGGTTGTTGGTTTGCTTGTTGTTGAAATTTAGCCGAGTTGAAATCTCGGGGTTGGTGTATTTATAGGGGAAATCTTTGAAATTTTGTAGAATTTAATGTTCGTTTAAAATTGAGTGCCTAAAGGCTTATGGATTAATGTTTGGTATATTGGCGTTATGTAGATCTTGGAGCATCCAAGAGTTGAGGCTTGACTTGACTTGCGAGCGGACGAGGTATGTAAGGCGTCACTTTCTCTTCTTTGGCATGTCTTAGTGCTGCTAGGCTATGACCTCGAGCCTCGGGGTAATTCCGCTCTTAGAATCCGAGCTTAGATATGTGCCTTATTCATTCTTAAAGACTTACTCTTTAATGTAACCAAACTAAGGTTCTTATGTTTTTCAAATGATTGAATTTCAAAAGTCTTATAAAGAATTTTGCTACTAAAGAGGTTCCGAACTTCAAACGCTCGTAACTTTGCCGATGAGCTCGGATCGCCTCGAAACATAATAGGTAATTTCATAAGACATAACATTCCCTAACTCTCGTAGCCGGGCTCGGATGGGGTCGGCACCGTCCGTGGGTCCCGGCTTTTCTATGCTTATCTTAATGACGCTTCGGAAAAATTTAATACTATTTTCACTTTGACTCCCGCATATGGATTTCTTACTTACTTAACGAGTTATGATTATGATTTTTATGCATATGGTTACTCCGACTCCGCTAGTGCTTATGGTTATTACCTCATTCACGGATCCCGGCCGGTTATATTTACGTCGCATATGATATGTTCCGGTGTGATCTTTTCTGGTTCACTCACTCCCCTCCTCGAGGGGCGGGTTCCGTTTATATTTGGTGTTATCTTGTGCTATGGCGTTATGATGTGTTATGGGGATGTATTTGGGTTACGGAGATATGAAACTTTCTAGTGTAATGCTGTGGTATGGCTCCGTTGATAGGCGGGCGACCATCGTTCTAAGAGCCCATGCATGATTATGTTTTAAAACTAAATGTTTTGACATTTTGCATATTGTATTTATTTTCGTATATTCCATTGGTTATTATGATTACTATTTTTCCTTGCTTTACATACTCGATTATTCGTATCGACCCCCTTTCTTCGGGGCTGCGTTTTCACGCCGTAGGCAGAGCTCAGCTTGGGGATCCACCCGCCCAGGACACTGTGTCCGGGAGTGCTCCTTCGTTCGACTATATTTTGGTATATATTTTTTCGATGCATATGTATATATTCATTCGGGGGCACGATGGGGCTGTCTCCGTCATATGATTTTTGTTAACCTGTAGAGGTCCGTGGACATGTATGCGGGTTATGGTTGTGTTTGTACAATTGTATCATGTGTGTGGTATATGTTTGTGTCTTACCGCTTGCGTCTTGCCTGTCGGCTACATATGTTTATTCGACATGATATGTACTATTAGGACACCCGTATCTTTTGTGATAATTACTGAGTTACTATGCGCTTGTCACGACCCGACCCCCCGTATATCCATATAAATAACCCGTACGTACCAATTAGCATAGTAACTCATGTATTAAAAATCACATATAGTCTCGCTTTTATTATAACCAAAATTAGTCAAAATATGTAACAAAGGCCTACAGGCCAACATATACATATCATATACGCACAAAGGCAAGCCGACAAGGCTACCGCGTGGATAAACCGCCCAAACATATACACACACACATGCGTACGATATAGCCTACACCCGTACATGTCCCTGACGTACCTCTAAACAATAACAAAATCATATGACGGGACATGGCCCCGTCGTACCCCCCGAATAATAATATACATATGCATCGAAAGTATATATACCAAAATATGTGAGCCCCGAAGAAGGAGCACTCCTAGAAGTTGAATAGATGTGCCTAGGCGGGTGGATCCCTCAAGTTTGGCGCGTACATGAAACGCATTTCCCGATGTAGCGGGGGTCAACATTGGAATATGTACCGAGTATGTAAAGCAAAATAAATTAATCACGATAACAAAATACGTAAAATAGATATGATATACAAAACGTCAAAATATGTTAGTAAAATATAAGTCATGCATAAGTTCTTAGAAACGATGGTCGCCCGTCGCCGATGGCGCCATACCACAAAGCATCACGCCGTAAAGTTTCATATCTCCGTAACCCGACATATCCCCGTAACACATCATAGCCAACCATAACACCATACACAAGATAACACCCATATAAACCGGACCGGCCCTCTTAGCGAGGAGCTCGGCGAACCGTAACACAAGATCACACCGAATATATCATAACGCGCATGAAACATAACCGGCCCGGATCCGGTGAACGAGGTAATAACCATAAGCACGAGCGGAATGAGTAACCATATGCATCAAAATCATAATCAACACTCGTTAAGTAATTAAGAAATCCATATAATGAAGTCATAGTGAAAATAGTATTAAATTTTCCGAAAATCCATGATAGCATAGGAAAACCGCAGGCCCCGGGACGTGGTGCCGACCCCATCCGAGCCCGACTACGAGGGTTAGGGAAGTTATGTTCTATGAACTTACATATTATGTTTTGGGGATCCGAGCTCGTATGCAAAAGTTACGGACGTTTGAAGTTCGGAACTTTTGGTAGTCAAAATTTCTCATAAGCTTTTGAAATTCAATCATTTGAAAACATAAGAATCTTAGTTTGAATACATTAAGGAGTGGGTCTTTAGGATCGAATAAGTACGTATCTAAGCTCGGATTTAAGAGTGGAATAACCCGAGGTTCGGGTCATAGCCTAATAGCACTAGACATGCCAAAGAAGAAAGCGACGCCTTACATACCTCGTCCGTTCGCAAGCTAAATCAAGCCTCAATTCTCGGATGCTCCAAGATCTACATAACGCCAATATACCAAACATTAGCCATAAGCCTTTAGGCATTCCATTTCAAACGAACATTAAATTCTACCGAAATTTCGGCAGCATTTCCCCTGTAAATACACCAACCCCGAGAATTCAACTCGGCCAATTTCAACAACAACCAAACCAACAACCAAACTACAACATTAATAATCAATTCACAATGCATTCCAACATTAATCGTTCTTTTTATATAACTTCATCACCATTCATAATATTCCAACAACATTCAACAACACTCATAATATAGTCATTTCAACTACTTATGTTCAATCTAATATCGCGTTTATACATTTGATTACTAATCCAAACCCATTCAAACCATATTCAAGAACGTTTTAAACAATCCAACAATTTTTCAAACAACCCAAACATTGTTCCAACTCACCCGAATTTGTCTCCAAACCCGAGAACAACATCAAACCCATTCTCTTCCAAATTCATAATTTACACCATTAGACCACACACTAACAATGCCATACTCATAAATACAAAAATTACATAAAATTCACATAAATTTCCAAATCATCTCATAACCAACATAACATTATTTTAAGTCATCAAACTTGCATTTTTCATCATAGAATCCACGTAACGACGACAACAAAAGTACTAACAACGATTGTTCATTCTCAACTACTCACAAAGGGCCTATTCGGCCAAGACCCCCATGCACACATAAGGATGATTTTCATTCTTTTCTTCACACTACAACAATCAAAACATGCTAATTATAATTAATACATTGCTTCTAACATGATATACACATGCACGGCCAACCCTATATACACGGCCCAACTTCAACTCCACTTCTATCATGAATTTCCTCCTTTTTAACATACTACAACACATATAAATCACTTATAACACATAAAACAAGATTGAAACTCACCTTTCTTCTTCAACTTCTCAATTTGCCTAAAGTTGGTCATAGATAGAGCAATCCAACGCTTCCAACAACAACTTCCACGTTAATAAGCACCCTTGAATTAGTAGGTTTGCTTGCGGAAATAATTTTTCTTGATCAATTCTTGGTCTCTCTTTTCTCCCTCTTGGCCGAATGGTTAAGCTTGTTCTTGTTCTTCTCCTTTTTTTGGCCCACCCAAGGGCGGCCGGCCACGGTGCTTTTTTGCTCTTCTCTTTCTTTATTTCTCCATTGAAACTTCTATTAATACAACATATTAATCACATGGAAAATTAATGAAAACTCAAGGCTTGGGCAAAGAAGGCTTTGGCCGGCCACCTCTCTTTTGGGCCAATTTTTTCCTTCTTTTGTTCTTTTGGCCCAATTGATTGTGGATCTCATTTTGTAATTCCCGAAATTAATTTCTGAAATTTCCGATTTTCGCCCCTCGCCTTTCTCACTATTTCCACATTAATGGGTCATGAACCACACACCTATGAAATAAAATCAAACATAACCTTATTTCTTTCAAGCCCAATTTATTTCAAATTTTTCCGAATAGGCAAGGACTCGGGATATAACAAAGGATCGATTATTAACAGCTCAGAGTCATCAGAAATCCTATGCAGATAATCGTCGAAGGGACTTAGAGTTCCAAGTGAAAGATTGGGTATTCTTGAAGGTGTCGCCAATGAAGGGAGTTATAAGATTTGGTAAAAAGGGCAAGCTTAGACCCCGGTACATTGGACCTTATGAGATTATATGCAAGGTAGGCTAGGTGGCTTACGAATTAGATCTACCTCCTGATTTGGAGTCAGTTCACCCAGTTTTCCATATATCGATGCTTCGTAAGTGCATTGGAGATCCTTCCAGAATTGTACCAATAGATGATGTCCAAGTCACCAAATAATTGTCTTATGAAGAAGTCCCTATTTCCATTTTAGATAGGCAAGTACGGAAGCTCAGAACCAAAGATGTAGCTTCAGTTAAAGTTTTATAGAGAAATAAAAATAGAGTTGACATGACTTGGGAAGTAGAAGAAGACATGAAGTTCAGGTACCCGCATTTGTTTTCACCTTTAGAGGAGACTCAGGCAGAGACGCTATTGTCCTCAGGTATGTAATGCTCTCCTTGATGCTTTTCTGGTCGTGTGTAGCCATGGTTATTGATGTTGTTGTTGTAGCCCTGTGAGGTGATGTATTTTGGGTTGCTGTTGCAGGATGGTAGTGTCATATTATAGGGGAAACTTTAGTGAAATTTTTATAGAATCCCCAAGAACCTAACATTCGAGGACGAATGTCACACCTCAGAAATTTCAGATTTGTTGCCTTGTGAATAGGCTAACGTGAGCTAAGGTGATTATGAAATCCTTACGAGATTAAGGGAAGTATTAGATAGCTTAAAGTGCGCACCATAATATTTCAAAGTTGTATGAATATGTGAAATTTAGTTTGTTGAAGGAAGTGAAATATAAGTCGTGTTCGGAAAGGTTTTCGCTATAATTGAGCTAATATTTATTTGGTAATGTCTTAAGGGGATGCTATAGGGCCTATTGTATGGTTAATGAAGTATTATGTAAGTTCCAAGAAGGTTCCACGAGGATTGGAAGTCAAACGAATCAACGAGAGAAAGTTTTGGATAAGTGTGAATTATACGATCACTTATACGGTCCGTATAACTTTATACGGTCTGTATAACGGGGGTCCGTATAACATGATATTTATATAAAGGGATGTTGGATAAGAGTGACGTGAGGACCGATGTCCGATGTTTGTCCCAGAGTTGAGGTATGAGTCTTTGGTAGCGATTGCCGTGGTCTTTACCGGAATTGTGAGGATTGGTACATGAACTTCGCGAGTCCCCCATAGGTTGTGCTGCCGAGATATGATGTTCTATCATCAGAGTACATGTGTGTCGGTGCATGTGCATTGTATCCGTATTTCATACATTATTGCATTGCATTGTACCTTTGGCTTCTTGTGATATATCACAATACTAATGTGATGTACTGTTTCAAATGATTATCGTGAGACTTGGCACAGTTGGGTTTAGATGCTATAACATAAGTGATGACTTGTGGTAGATTAAGCCATAGTTCGGATTAGTTGCTATAATCATAGGCTGTGACCTTGGATTGGGAAAGCATGGTGCTAGGTGACCTTAATATGAAGGTGTATGATTTGCTAGGAAAGGTGAGTAATGAGTATTAGAATGACGTGGGAACCTCCTTAAAACTTAGTGATTATATTAATGGGAGTTGACTAGTGATTCTTGAGCATGACTGCCTGTTACTTATTAAATGAGCTAGGAGGTGAGTGGAATGTAGTTAAGTAGGTGGATCTCTAAGGAAGAGTTAATGCTAATAAGAAACTTATATTTTTTTAGGCGAGTGGTAGATGATGTGTGCTGTTGACTTAGTTTTGACTACTACGCTTAACTGTAGATTCTATTACCGTTGTGTATCTCTAACCATTTGTCGGCCTATGTTGCTTACCAGTACTAGTGTTGTACTAATACTACTCTTGCTACATCCCTTTATGTCACGACCCATTTCAGGGTCGCGCGGGCACCTACCTTTCCTACCTCGGTAGGCGAACCCTCTCATTGATTATATATCAATTAAGTAAAGGCAATTCATTTAAATCCATAGGTACTTAGAAATTCAACGGAAACTTCATAATATATACAATAAACTCAAGATTTAATATAATTACAATGATGTAACAAATACAGACTCGATCCAACTTCCCATGACCTGGTCTAGACTAGTACAAGA
This sequence comes from Lycium ferocissimum, assembly GCF_029784015.1. Classification (NCBI taxonomy): domain Eukaryota; kingdom Viridiplantae; phylum Streptophyta; class Magnoliopsida; order Solanales; family Solanaceae; genus Lycium; species Lycium ferocissimum. Next base: position 30,294,396 of record NC_081343.1, on the reverse strand, counting down.
GCGACTAATGATTTCAGATTACCACTACATTCTAAGACTCAATCTCCGTCCCGAAATGAAATGGGAGGAGGTCTTCTAGATAGGCACCGCGTATTTCCACATATGCTTCGATCAATCACCTGAAATAAATCTACACCCCAAAAAGAATGTAGCAAGTACAATATCAGTACAAACCATATCAGTAAAAGAATTCACAGATAAACATGATAACAACCCAATCAAGTCATACGACTATCTACCACACACTGTATATCAATACACTTAAGCATTAATTTCACTCTAATAATTCACCAGTCAAGCTTGCAACGATATCGGAACTCACATAACATTTAAATCGATCATTTCAGTCTAGTAGTCAACTCATCATTAAGACACTCGTTATCCTACATCACATAGAGACCAAACATATACTAATCTTACGGACGGTCTATAGGATACCTCAACGAGTTCAATCAATAAATCCATATCCAAGTGTTACACCTCAGAAATTTCCCCTTAGCGTACAAGTGAGTAGACTCGTGAAGGGCATGATGAATACGAGGTTTGGATAAGCAAGAAGTAGTAATTGATAGTCCTAATTAAGATTTTCAAAGGCATCCGAGTTAAGGCAAGAAAGTCGTTAAGGAAATCGAGTTATAAGTTAGTGTGTCGGACGAAAACTATGAGTATTGAGTTAGTGGTACCCTAAGGATGTTGTAGAGAAGAGTTACAATGTCCCTTAGATTGGTAATGAAGTGATAAACAAGTGCTAAGATGGTTCCATAAGGATTGGAGATCAAATGAAACGACGGGAACCATTCCGGTGGAACTGTGAGTTCCACGGCCAAGTTCCACGGACAACATCATGATCCACGGACCGTGGATGTGTCCGTGGAACAGCCAGCGAAGAAGATGGCTGGCTGGTCATGAACCACGACCAGTTCCACGACGGCCACTTGGTTCCACGGACTGTGGAACGATCTAGTGGAACTCCGTGGCCCCGAAATGTTCTAAGTTTATATATGTGATGCCCTTCATTTTATTCATTTCCATCAATGTCTTCAACCTCTCCACACCTCTAGAACCTTCCAAACATTTCATCCATAAGAAAACCAAGAGAATCAAGGATCAATAACAAGATTTGAAGAGAATCAAGTCTATGAAACTCCATTAAAGCCACCAAAGTCAAGAAATCCAAGAAAGGTGAAAATAGGGTTTTGTGCAAAAAGGGGTATTATCACTCAAAGTATATTCCTCCATCATTTAAGGTAAGTTTCATGACCTTTCCATGTTATTTGAAGTATTTATGAGTTGAAACATATGGATTGTAGAAGAGTGGAGGAAATGGGTCATAAATGTGTGGCTAGTGCCATTAATGAGTGGTAGTGGGATTGAATCATGAAAATGGATGTATTGATGTTATGAATGTGTTATAAATGACGTTTAGAACATGCAATAAGTATTGGATACGGAAGAATACGATGATGGACTTTTAGTCTTGAATATGGAGAATTGAAGTAGAATTGTGAAATGCGAATTATGTAAATGAATGACGATTGTTGTTAGTAATATTGTGATGATTGTTACGAATGTCGGGAGTTGATATGGAATATGGCGGAAAGTAGTATAAACAAAGGAAATGCTGCCCAAATTTCTATAGCTTTAATGATTATGTTTTGTGACGATATAGCTAATGTCGATACGAATTATCTTGAAGGTATTAACGAGTGCATTAAAGGAGAACGAGCAAGCGATAGAATAGTTAAACGACAAAGGTATGTGAGGCTAATCCCTTCTTTATAAGGCATGAATTTCCTCTCTTATTACGAATGCCCTATCTTCAAGAAGACTACCAGCCATTGTTCACGAATAGCCATACGAGATAAGAGATATGCTACGATTACGATAACGATAATGACAAGCTAAGTCTAGTGATGCTATAGTAAACGATACGATGCTCCTCATAAACTAATGAATTATCCATAGTTCATTGATGTCGATCATTACATACACTCACCTTATGCTTGTCCCTTCAAGGTGAGGCAGAATACTTATGAATGCTCATAATGACATCGGGGGTCCATGACCTTATGTCACCCCGATATGACTATACTTGCTTCCAAGTTCTAACTAATGAATTAATGATATATGTATGATGAAACTATGATATGCCTATGAAATGAATGATAGCGATGACTATGATGATGTATAATGTACGATGATAAATGCGTGCTATGTATGATGATACGATTCCACCACGCCTAGATGGCCGGGCATGTCACCGCTAAGGCGGGCTGCATATGATTCCACCGTGCCTAGATGGTCGGGCATGTCACCACTAAGGCGGGCTGCTATGATTCCACCGAGCCTAGAGGGTCGGGCATGACACCACTAGTAGGCGGCATATGATGGTTACCCGGATGCGGGTCAACGACATGATGATATATGACCGATATGACGATGCATGTATGGCATGATGATGTATATGTGATATGATAAGGCATACGCTATGGTAATGTATATGACCTGCTTATGTATGATAAATGTATATGAAATGTACCTATGATTATAAGAGTACACAGGTTGTATCTCCATCTCACGACTTATGATATTCTTATTATGCTTATTTCATTCTGCACTTACATACTCGGTACAATGTTCGTGCGACATCCTTTTCTTTGGACACTGTGTTCATGCCCACAGGTAGGCAAGGAGACGGTGTTGATCTATAGGGGCTAGTAGCTGACGTGTGAGCACCCCATTATCCGGAGGTGCTATTGATTATTCTTTTGGTACATACATGTATATATCCATGATTGGGCATGGCGGGGTCCTGTCCCGTCCATATGTCTAGTACTCTAGTAGAGGCTCGTAGATACGCAGTGTGGGTAGCATGGTCCCATAGTTGTATATGTATACATGTATATATATATGTTATTTTGATAGCCGAAGGGCTTATGTTTATAAAAGCACATCAAAGCATGTCATGACATATCAACTTCCCCCTTTTTGATGATGATAAAATCATAGACAAATTTCCCCCTGAGAACCAGATTCTTACCTGTTCCCCCTGCAGATCAGACCTTCACTTTGCCTAGCTTGCAGTCCTCTTTTCCTTTATCACTATTCCCTCTATCTTCTGCACATGTCTCTCCCACATATATCAATTATATTCTTGAGACTATTAGACGTATAGAGAGGCTATATTTAGGACTGAGTTTCTTTTTTTGGTTTCACCAGGTTTGACAATCGTCAAAACATATAACATATAGTCATTTCCCCCCTTTTTGATGCTGACAAACTTAGAGACTCTATTGATATACTGCTCTCTCCCTCATTCTTCCTCCCTTTTTATAGTCTTCCTTTCCTACCCCTTTTTTTTCTTCCCCCTTTTGGCTTCATTGAAAAGAGTAATAAAAGTAGCACAGGACAAAAAGAAGTTCAGTAGCATTAAGTCATGGCCACTAGGGTAACACAATATAAGCAACAACAAGTTTTAAGATCATTGTACAAATCAGAGTAATTGCCCAGATTAGATTAAGCGTATCAAAAACATAGTAGTCTTAGGTAGTACAAAGTATGATGCTTAAACTGCCGTGAATGCCATAGTCATTAAGCGATTGAATACAAAGGGACAAATATTCAAGGAGACTAAGAACTAAAGAAGAGTAGGGCTAGACAAGGGATTCTGCTATCTCTTATTTAAGCTTTGGCTTCCTTTTAGCACCACTGAGACCTACTTTCTCTTTTCTTCTTGAGCATTTTCATTTCTCCATGATTACCACATCATCCTCAATGTAATATCATGCACAGTGGGCAACCAAATGTGCATAATAGGTTGGTGGAACCATGGAGACTGAACGTGTGCACTTTGCATATATAGCATAGCCAGATAGTAGCTACGCTGGATCCATTCGCATCAACCAGTATATGGTAATAAGCTGGATGGCTAGTACCTCGAATTTCAGTATGGCTATACTAGTAAACATCAGGCTCCATAAGGTGGCACGTCTTAGTATCTATCACAATACCTGGCAAGGTGTTTCCATCCTTGTTTCTTATGTTAGGATCATTGTGATTTGCAAGGAGTAGATATGTATGATGTCTCTTCTACACTACCACAAGGGTTACTCATGGCAGGTACCTTTCTTTCAATGGATTGCATGCCTTGCAGATTGCATCCATTTCTTCCCTAATAGGTTCCTTCCCCTTCATCAGTTTAGTCATCAGATCTTTCTGAGTTCCTTCACCGCTTTCTTTTGCCTTCAAGGCCTCTTCAAACCCCTTAAAAAAATTTGTTCCACTCTCCATGATATTAGATCTGTTTCTCTCCCCCCTTATTTAGATTCATCGATGAGAAGGTCTACATAGGGCTCATAGAATCCTTTATCTGTTCTAGAATGACCGGTGAAAGTGGGGATTACCAGAGTCAAACTATCTTTAGGATCTAGTAGTAAAATGGTGGGGTTTAGATTCTGGCAAGTGAGGAAGGATGATTTAGATTTAAGATATGGTGATTTTTTTGCAAGATATGAAGAAGGAACGATTTTCTTTTGAAGTACTAAGAGGTTTAGGATGGATAGGCATTTAAAGGTCTTAAATTGGAATAGGAAGCAAAAGAGTCTTAATGACATGGCATTCTAGACAGTTCGAGACATATTAAGCACTAAAGAGACTACTAACACAGT
>NC_081343.1:30195684-30289629 GCF_029784015.1 Lycium ferocissimum | reverse complement strand
GACCGTATAATCATGTTTGTGGATCCCCTTCTCTAGAAAAAACCTACATACCATTATACGGGCCATCTAAATTATACGGCCCGTACAAATGGTCGTACAACTAGAGAATTACGATTTTTCGTTCTCGTCGACTCGTTTGACTTCCAATCCTCGTGGAACCTTCTTGAAACTTATATAATACTTCATTAACCATACAATAGGCCCTATAGCAGCTCCTTAAAATAATTCTAATTAAACATTAGCTCAATTATAGTGGAAACCTTTTCGAACACGACTTACATTTCTCTCCCTTTAACAAACTAAACTTCGCATATTCGTATAACTTCGAAATCTCATAGTATGCACCTTAAGCTATCTAATACTTCCCTTGATCTCATAAGGATTTCATAATCACCTTAAGCTCACATTAGCCTATCCACATGGCAACACATACGGAATTTTCGAGGCGTAACACTAACACTGCCGAGACCTTCCGATTCTATAGGCTGGGGGTGTTTGCTGAGCCTCCTGGAGAGTATTGCCCAGTCATTGTGTGGGAATTTATGCCAACTATGGGGCTGAGTTGTTGAAAATGAAGAAGCCCAGCCAAACGAATCCTCAACTCTCGATACTTGATGAAATCAAAGTGAGGAATGTAAAAGTTGACATCTCCGCCGCTGCTATCAACAAAATTTATTTCATGGATGATTTTCGGGCGCCAAAAAATGAGAAAGAGTATTTAGACAAATAGGAGCGCCGAAAGTAGAGGATGGTGATTAGATGGGTAGCAGCAATACTTGCCCACCCAGAGGTAGAATGGGCGAGTAGTCAAAACCCAAAGATAGTCAAGGAGACACTCAATAGAGAGGCCTGATTCTAGTGGCACCTGATGAGATATAGACTACTGGTGACTCAGAATAACAACACCATCACGGTTGCCTAGGAAATAGCTCTTGCCTCAATGATGAGTCGGTATCCGGTAAATATGGGGTGGTTAATAGCTGATGAGATTCGACAGAGAGCACCCCAATCTCAGACCTCTTTGGTGTTCCCGTTTCTTATCACGAAGTTGTGCAGACGAGCCCAGCTCATTGACATTCTAGACCGGGACCACTGCACTAAGGCTACTCAGTTTGGGGATTGGTGAATGGGTAAGAATGAAGGTGTGGGGGAGATATTTGTGGCACCACCCACTGGAGATGTGGAGACTCAGCACGAGTCAGATTTTAGGGCTACAGGAGATGCTACTACTACTGATCCTACTGTTCCTGAAGCTGGTAGTACTGATGCTACAGCTCAAGCCCATACTACTGAGCCTAGCACTATTACGGTTGTTATTGCTGCTGCTACTGCTACTCCACCACCACCACCTGCTGCTGAGCCCGCTACTTCTGCGGGTGCTACTACTTCATCCGTTCCACCACCAACAGCGCAGTCTGGGGTTGATCTTTTGACATTCTCCAGAGCAAGCTACAGAGAAATAGCCTTCAAAATATTAAAGGTTGAGAAGCAAATTGGAGTGATCATGGCTCAGCTTAAGCCCCAGATAACCAAGCAGATCAACACGGCCAAAAGAGAGATTCGAGAGGAATATCAGCAGTCTCACCAGGTCTTCCATACTAGATTAGATGGGTTTGAGATGACATTGGCTGCTTTAGAGCGGACAACACCAGATGGTGGCTCAGCATCATTGAGTGCGAAATTTGTGAATTGAAGGCCGAATTTGGAACGCTGAAGGTGCAAGAGCGAGCGGAGGAACCTGTTATAGCACCATAGGCCAACTTGGATATTGAGATCCCTATGGAGAACCTTCTCGACTTTGAGAAGGAAGAAGAAGAGTTATAGAAGACTCGGGGTACACAGCCACTAGATGCCGTATTTGAGGATTCGGGAGAGAGAAACAAGAGGCAGAGATGTGAGGAGGCGGAGATGATTCAGGTTGCTACATTGAACTCTCTGGGTGAGAATTATCCAGATCCCACTGGTGCGTTCAACAGCACGATCTGAGGCAGCACGGTCTTGAGCTGTGCTCAAAAGGATAAGGGATACCTAGGTGCCCTAGACGCTGTGCTCATCGCTACGACTGAGGCAGCACGGTCTTGAGCTGATGAGCACAATGTCTAGGGCGCCTAGGTATCCCTTACCCTTTTGTACTTACATTTGATGCATTGGGGACATTGCATGATTTTCAGTTAAGGGTGGGGAGTGCTTGATTATGTTGATAGTGTAAATATGTGTTTAGGAACCCCCTCGGCTTTTCTTTGCCAGAGTTCTTTTCCTGAGGGGTTTTATTATGTTGAAACTAGCATGTGTAGGATGTTGCTTAGACAGAATAGAGTAGTTTTGACTTATTTGGCATTGTTCTGAAACTTATGGCATGTTTTGTGATTTTGTTGGATATTGTGGACCCCTCAAAAAATTTGAAAACTGCATACTTAGAAATAGCTATTGATTGACGTGATTGATTCTTTGTATGACATTATGGTTTTTGGGGTATTGTGAGTGAGGAACGATTTCTTAGGAGGCCACAGTTGTAAATATAATCATCCTTATGCCAATGTGTGGGTGAGTTGTTAGTTGTGTTCAGTCTATACATGTGTAATCTAGAACTTGCCCGGTTAGTCATGTTTGAATTCGACAGTTGGTTTGGTTGTGAGATGATCTTAAGCTTTCTTTGTATAAATAGTCACTTTCCCTAAATAAGCCTGACCATAGCATGTAGATATCCCTAGTTTCCCTTTTTGAGCCTTTGACCTTTTTCTTGGCTAGCCGTTAACAAACTCGTACCCTTTGTGAAAGTATTCCAACTTCGCACCCGTTTCCTCCTTGATACTACGAGATAAAAGAGGCTAAAAGCCTAAGTTGGGGGTGGTATAAGTGTGGAGTAGAGGTTGAGAACCTATTTTGGGGTTGGTGTATGTTGTGTTAGTTGAGACTCGATGTGGTGGTTGTATATATATCTAAAAAAAAAAATCAAAAAATTGTAACGCAAAAATAAGTTTAAGTTGGATTAGAAACAAACCATATCGAGGTCATAGATTTGAAACAAAAACAAAGGGTGAAAAGACGAAGTGAATAAAGGTAAAGAAAGAAATATAGTGTTCAAGGAGGGTAAGTCACTAATACCCAAAAAGTATCCTACCCATTAGTAAGCCTACGTTACAAGCCGAAACAAGTCCTAACGTGATCACAGCTGAACAAATCAAGGATGAAAGCATAGAAAATAAGGGCAAGCCTACGGTATTCGCATGTGTAGATATGAAATTCTTTGTGAGTGTGAGGTTCTTTTCTCTTTAGTCTTCTGTTCCTTTTTCATTGTATATATGTGTGTTTGGGACGTTCTTTGGTCTATGTGAGGGCGTAAGGATGGAAATTGATGCAAAAGAAAGTGACCGCCTAAAGTGACGTTTGTGTGCATCATGATATGTTTGATAATGTAATGTCATAAATTGAAGCTTCATTGTGAGTCGTAGCATTATTGAGTTGTGCATCTTATTTTGAGAGTGACAGTGAGGTGGTCCTTGATAGTAAAACATGTATGCCTGTAGTTCGGAGTCAAAACCATTGTAGACATTATTAGTCTGTGATATCTAGGTGATAGTTGAGTCATCGTTGTGTTGCAATGCTTGCTTGAGGACAAGCAAAGACTTTAAGTTGGGGGTGTTGATGTGCCGGGAAATTGTGGCACAGTCGATACCTTTTTACGAGAAGTTTCACTTGTTTTTAGGCAAGTATGTCTTTGTTTTGATGTGTTTTTGTTGTGTTTCAGGTAAATCATGAAGTTCAGGTCCAGAAACTAAAAGTTACAGAAAATTGCACAAAAGATTTACTTTCACGGTCCAATCAATATTATACGGACCGTGTCTGTGGTCATATAAAAGAGGACAAGGCAACAGAATGTCAAAGTTGGAAGATGCTGAGATAGAGCAACTTATACGGACCGTATAATATTATATGGGCCATATAGTTGGACGTGTTGAAGGATTTAAGATGAGACAGAAAGTTGTGTTTGAAGAAAGAGTTTCACGAGTGAGTTATACGAGCCGCGTAATTTTATACAAATTGTGTAATACCAGTTCGTGCTTTTCTTCGAAGAAGTGAATACTGAAGGTCGTATAATTTTTATACAGTCCGTGTAATGTTATACGGACCGTATAAGTTGCCGCCTGGGACTTAAGTGCAAATTATGTAATTTTATGTTTTTGAAACCTATAAATTGTTCAATGTAGGGTGAGGATCAGTTGTTATATTTTGACTCTTGACTTAGAGCATTGAATATTCCTTAGTTTTGGAGCTTTCAAACATCAATTCAAGTGTTATTAATTTCTCTTTTCATCAAAAGTAAGCAATTATGAATTCTTCAATCTTTTATTTCTTGTTCTTTGTCATGAGTAGCTAAACACCTTTACTAAGGTTGTGAACCCAAAGATGGGTGTTTTGTGATTGGGAATTGTGATTGATATATGCATAATGGATTGTTAGGGTTTATTTGTTCTTCATTTTAATCATGTAGTTTGTGGATGCAAACATTAGCTAACTCCATAAACTTTGGTTTATTTGGGAAAATAACTACGGTTTGGTTAGAATAAATAACAAGAACTCAAGGCTTTAACCCTTGTTTAATAAATTCACTTAGGAATAAGAGGAATTTACTTGGCATAATTAACCGTTCTTCATACATACTTTCTTATCTTTGGGAAAAAGCATAGAAAGAAATAATCTTTTCTTATTGGGAAATAGTCTAGATTCACGTAGAGGTTAAGCGCATTCATACAACGATCCATTAGAAGTATATCAAGATCAAGACCCATGATCATACACTTTATCTGACGGGGACACAACCTTGGTTCTTTTTACCGATATATTAACAACTCAATTACTAGTCATCGTAAATTAGTCCATAAACCAAAACTCTTATAAAACCCTTTTTCTGGAATACACCAGGACCGCAAGATTAGTATAATACTTGTTTAGTTAACTTTTTACACCATATTCCCTGTGGGATTTAACCCCAACCTAGTTGGGTTACTATATTTGACAGCGTCCGCTTTATGCTATTAACTAGTGTAATTTGAGCGTATCAGTACACAGTGAGTGCCTCGGGGACAATAAGTAATATGACAAAATATGTATTTATATAAGATCTGTGATACAATTTCAACAACAAACAGTTGAAAATCCAGAGATAAGAATAGACGAACAACTTCACAACCATCAATAGAGAGACCATAAGTTAGTATATAATTCAGTTCCAACTTATTATGTCATGAAGTACAATCCCAATCTTTCCAGTGCTTAGTGAAAACAGTTCCAATAGAATAGTTTGAAACCAAAGACAATATCAATTGTACAACTCATCGTTATCATTTGAAACCCATCAAGACACTATATATATATTCTTCCGATTCAGGGTACCATTTATTGCCATTTGAGTCTTTTCAATTTGAGGCCAATGTCATTAACAAGCCACTCAATGGCAGACAGGTTCATTATTATCAATAAGCCACTCATAGGCAAACAAGTTCATTGTTCTCAATAAGCCACTTACAGGCAAACAAGTTCATTATTACCAATAAGCCACTCACAGGCAACAAGATATCACAGACGAATCAATCAATAGATGCTCTGGGCTAGGCAACCACGGAGGTTAATCGTCCTCTGGACTAGCACAGCAATAGATACTTCGGTCTAGGAAGCAACGGAGGCTAATCGTCTTCTGGACTAGCACAGCAATAGATGCATCGGGCTATACACCTCAGAGGTTAATCGTCTTCTGGGCTGACACAGCAATACTCGTATCGATACTTTAGGATCCATAACGGCTAATCATCCTCTGGACTAGCACAGGTTGCCCATATAGGCCCCAAACACAACCAAGATATGAATCATAGCATATTAGCCTAATCATCAATCATGACATAAAAGCCGAATCTCAAATCATGGCATAGAAGCCGAATCACATGTCATATCATAATAGTCAAATTACTCATTATTGATTATTTTCATCATCCCATTATAGGGGTACTTCAATTCATTTATCGATTTAGGAACCCAAAGTCAATTCATTGAGCAAGTTTCAAGTTCAACACAATCCATTCATAACCCATTCACATGAGATAGTCAAGCTTTCCAAATATCAAGTTTAAATATCCTTTGTGGGTAATTAGAATTCAATCCTTTAGAGAGGAATACAATCATGAATACATATATATAATATAGTACAAATAAGGTTTAGTGTGGGCTTGTCCTTCACGCACATAAACCACAACCAAAGGCACACAAATCGTTTAAAAGAGTATGTTCAAAAAGAAACATACCTCAACTCTTGTTAAATGCTAGCCAAAAAGGAATTCCCAAGGTTCAACAATCAATCTACAATTGATTTAGATGAGAAAGATTAAAGCTTTATTCGTTTCTACGAACTTTCTTTACGTTTCGAAAACTAGGGCTTTTACTAAGCCTATAAACGTGTTCTTGAACCCTTCCATGAATTACTATTGGATTCTACTCTTGCAGAATGTGCTATTCTAACACAAACTTAATAATAAACTCAGGAAACTTAGAATTCTTACCTTTTTGACGAATTCCACGCTTCTCTCTTCTTCCTCTTCTTGAATTTTCAAGAATCTAGGGTTTGGAGAGATGAACTACGGTTAATTTGCTATTAGATTGATGAAGTAATGATGGAAATTGATCAAGAACTTACCTTATATGTTTTGGTAAAACCCTAGGGTTGTTTCCTCTCAAAAAGTCGGCCAAAACGAAGTGGGAAAGAATATAACAAAGTGGGAAACTTATAAAATTCGGAACCAGAAAAATAAATGGGCTGCCGCACCCGACGTCGTGGACCCATCGCGAATCAGACTAGCTGCAACACTCCTGCCATGCAGTCTTTGCCTCACAAGGCAATATTTTGGTCAGAACCATGTTTTGATCGTGGCCCCCTTGCGACGCGACTGCCTACCTTTGCACGATAAAACCGTCATAACTTTTTGTATATAGTTCTTTTGGAGCTGGGAGACCTACCGTTGGAAAGGTATTTCAAAGACCTACAACTTTCATCCATTGCGTTTTCTCAAATTCCTAACACAACTACTCTAAAACTGGCCATAAGTGCAAACTGTCTCAGATTTCGACGAATTTGGAAGCCCTTAAGAACTCCACTTTTTAGTTTGACTCGAAAACAACAGTTATTACCCGAATTCATCTTGAATGGATTCAAATTGATAAAATATCATCTTATTATTGGTTTTTATACATTCACACCTAACTCGAATTTACGGGGCGTTACATTATCCCCCCCTTAGGATCATTCGTCCCCGAATGAAAGTCATGGCCTAAGATTTTTCACCAAACCTCAAATTTCAGAATTTCTACAGTTCTTTAGTAAAGAGGATCATTCTTAGAGATAACATACAACTAACCACATAATGAATGCATCATTCAAGCCTAAACACATGAGCGAGGGATTCATACCTCTAATCTTAACTTTCACAGGGAATACCTAATCGAAAGGTTCAACACATACCAGCAGCAGGGAATAAATGAAGATAACACGGCCTGAGTGACACCACAGCAACTAGATAGAATAACGCCCCTTCGATTTCATCCTGCAAGTCTTAAGATACGACATAAGTCTACCCCAAGGTTTTAGCAATATCACTTTTTCACTCTATAACTGGTCCATCAGCAAAATTCAAGCCTAAATATTTCTGATTGACAATCCAGAGTTTCATAACACTTGAAAAGCTAGTCTATCCCCAAAAATCACATCAAAGTTTGCTATCTCTAATTCAAACACCTCAGTCATAGCCTCACTACTCTTAACTACAACTACATAGTTCTATCAACTCTAGAAGAAATAATGGGCGCTAGCAGGGGTATTCATAAAGAAGGTTTCTAGCAATTATTCGGGTCCCACGCAAAAAAATCTAGGGAAAGGTAAGGAGTCACATGAGAAAGATTTGAATTTGGATCAATCAGCAAATACGTATCAAGAGAAAAATAGTGAGCTTACTTGTGATGACAACATCTAAGGCTTCAGTTTCCCCCCTACGAGCTAAACCACCAAACACCTACTACATAATCCAAAGAGACTTTATACCAATGTCTGCTCTAAAGCACTATTGTTCGCATGGTTAGTAGCTGCAGCACTAGTTAAAATCATTTCCATGAAGCACGAGTAATGAGTATGTTAGAATGATCCTAAAGAGAAGTTCAAGCTCTATAGCACAATCTAGAATCAAGATGAGAAACACTTAGCATGTCTCGGTAGTCTCAAGTCCATACATGTGGGTGCCTACACAAGTACGAATAAGACTCCACTAGCGACAACTCCATAGACAATCCTAGGAAACTTCTAAACCTAGAGCTCTGATACCAAGCTTGTCACGCCCCAAAACCCACTCTAGACGTGACCGGCATCCGACGTCATGAAAAATATCAGAAGAACCTTATAAATCAATAACGTCAAGCCCTTTTTCGATAATCTTTCATTATTTAATTAAACAAGTGATAAATAACTAAATAAAATTTAAGATCACAATTATGAAAACAAATCAGCGGAAGTCTAATATAAATGAATAGTTATAAACAAACGCCTCAAAAATCCATAGGAGTCTTCAACATCTACCCACAGTATGACACTTATCTATAGAGCTTCTAAGAAAAATAAACTAACTCAGGACACAGCCCGATGCTACTAAGGAGTAATAATTGACTCAATGAAAACCCACAAACAAATGTATGGGCTCACCAACAATCTGGAAAGTAGAAAGTACTCCTAACCAGTGAGATCTATTTGTACCTCCTCTTCTTCGTTACCAACCATACAAAAAAAAACAACAATGGTATGTCTGAGTACTTAGTACTCAGTGAGTGCCTCGAGGATAATAAGTAATATAACAAAATATGTATTTATATAAGATTAGTGATACAATTTCAACGATAACAGTTGGAAATCCAGATATAAGAATAGACCAACAACTTCACAACCATCAATAGAGAGACCATAAATTGATATATAATTCAGTTCCAACTCATTATGTCATTAAGTACAATTCCAATCTTTCCAGTGCATAGTGAAAACAGTTCTGATAGAATAATTGGATACCAAAGACAAGATCAATCGTACAACTCATCATTATATATATCTTTTCCGATTCAGTATACCATTTGAGTCTTTTCAATTTGAGGCTAATATCATGAACAAGCCACTCACAGGAAAACAGGTTCATTATTATTAATAAGTCTCTCATAGGCAAACAAGTTCATTGTTCTCAATAAGCCACTCACAGGAAAACAAGTTCATTATTACCAATAAGCCACTCACAAGTAACAAGCTACGAAACAAGCCACTCACAAGCTAATCAAAGTATGAAACAAGCCACGCACAGGCAGCCCAGATACGAAAGCAAGCCACTCACAAGTAAATCAATCAATCGATACTCCGGGCTAGGAAACCACGGAGGCTAATCGTCCTCTAGACTAGCACGACAATAGATACTACAGGCTAGGAAGCAACGGAGGCTAATCATCCTCTGGACTAGCACAACAATAGATGCACCGAGCTATACGCCTCGGAGGCAATCGTCCTCTGGCCAGACACAACAATACTCATATCTATACGTTAGGATCCATAACGGTTAATCATCCTTTGGATTAGGACAACTTGCCCATACAAGCCCAAACATAAACAAGATACATATCATAGCATATTAGCATAATCATCAATCATGGCATAGAAGCTGAATCTCAAATCATGGCATAGAAGCCGAATCACAAATCATATCATGATAGTCAAATTACTTATTATGGATTATGTTCATCATCCCATTATAGGGGTACTTCAATTCATTTATCAATTTAGAAACCCAAAGTCAATTGATTAAGCAAGTTTCAAGTTCAACATCATCCATTCATAACGCATTCACATGAGATAGTCAAGCTTTCCAAATATCAATTTTAAACATCCCTTGTGGGGTAATTTGAATTTAATCCTTTAGAGAGAAGTACAATCATGAATACGTATATATAAAATAGTACAAACAAGGTTTAATGTGAGCTTGTCCCTCACATACACAAACCACAACCAAAGTCACACAAATCGTTTAAAAAAGTATGTTCAAAAAGTGACATACCTCAAATCCTGCTAAAATCTAGCCAAAAGGGAATTTTCAAGGTTCAACAATCAATATACAATGAATTTTGATAATAAAGATTAAATCTTTATTCGTTTCTATGAACTTTCTTTATGTTTGGAAAACTAGGGCTTTTTCTAAGCTTATAAACGTGTTTTTGAACCCTTCCATGAATCGTAATTGGAATCTAGTCTTGCAGAATGTGATATTCTAACCCAAACTTAACAATAAACTCCGGAAACTTAGAAGTCTTACCATTTGGACGAATTCCACACGTCAATTTTCTTCTTTTTCTTAATTCTTAAGAGTCTAGGGTTTGGAGAGATGTACTAAGGTTAATTTGATATTAGATTGATGAAGTAATGATGAAAATTGATCAAGAACTTACTTTATATGTTTTGGGGAAACCCTAGGAATGTTTCCTCTAAAAAAGTCAGCCAAAACGAAGTGGGAATGAATATAATGAAGTGGGAAACTTATAAAATTAAAAATCAAAAAAATAATGGACCGCGGCACCCTTGCGTCACGGACCTATCACAGATCAGGCCACCTACAGCACCCTTGCCATGCAGTGGTGCTGAACAAGGCAATATTTTGGTCAGAACCACGTTTTGATCGCGGACGTGACTGCCGACCTTTGCTAAGTAAAATGGTCATAGCTTTTGTAAGTAGCTCCTCTGGAGCTGGCAACCTACTGCAGGAAAGGTATTTCAAAGACCTACAACTTTCATGTTTTGAGTTTTCTCAAATTCCTAACGAAAATACCCTAAAACTTGCCATAAGTGCAGACTGTCTCAGATTTAGACGAATTTAAAAGCCCTTAAGAACTTCACTTTGTGGTTTGACTTCAAAATGACAGTTTATCACCCGAATTCATCCCGAATGATTCATATAGATAAAATAACATCTTGATACTAGTTTTTACATATTCACACCTAACTCGGATTTACGGGGTGTTACACAAAACCTTAAACTGGAGCAGAATTATCGTAAGGGTCTCAAAAATTCCACCAGATGAAGCTAGAGTTTTTCCACAAGATGTCGCGAACAACTAAAGAGTCTCATTCAAATGCACATGTCATGAAGACAAACATAAACACTTTTAAAAATTATTTTCAATTTTTACAATCAAATGTTTTGAAAAACTAATGAACAACACTATGCAAAAGTTTGTTTTGCTTCATTTTATTTTAAGATGAATTCATCTCTCGAACTACCGAATCTAAGAGGATTGGAACCAAGAGTACAACCAGGAAAGCGAAGAAACGACGCGACAGGAGTCGATGACATGGATCTACCTCATAGGAAATTAACATTCTTTCTGTGAATACAGGTTCCCCAGTGTCGTCAGGAGGACAACCAATTATATTACTAACCTTGTTTGCTCAAGATGATAAATAAGGTAAGAAGCGGCTCATTGGAAGAGATGTCGGCCCGCAGTAAGTGCGCAAATCTAGCCAAGAGGGCCACAAAAAATGAAAAGTGCCACAAGGCCTGCACCATCTAGCCAAAAGGGCTACAAAGGATAAATTGCCATAAGGGAAACACAACTAATCCAAAAGGGTTGATTAAAGGACAACGTGCCACAAGGGCGGCATGATCTAGCCAGAAGGGCTGTAAAGGACAAAAGTGCCACAAGAGCGGTACAATCTAGCCAAGAGGGCTACAATGAGAAAAACTTCATAAGGACTAATCATCAGGTCAGAAGGACCCCACGATGGACAAATCGACATATTAAACTAAAAGGGCCACAACCGACATAAAGGATGAAAGAAAGATGATCTAGCCAAAAGGGCCATATCTGTCATTCAAGCATATACATGCAGAGAGGTCCATTCATTCATATCAAGCTGCTGAGAAAGTCATTCATACCTACCGCCGAGAGGTCCATTCATACCATTTCCAAGAGAACCATTCATATAAACAACACTGAGAGGGCCATTCATACAAACTGCTGAGAAGGGCATTCATACAACCAATGCCAAGAGGGCTATTCATATAAAAAACACCGAGAGGGCCATTCATAACAAACTCCAAATGGTTCGCTCATTCAAAACAAGTGCCAAAAAGGCCATTCTTTCCAACAAGCACCAAAAGGGCCAACAAATGCCAAGAGGGTCATTTTGTGCAAGCGAGGACCCAGGGTCAAATAAATCTAACTGTGCCAAGAGAACCGTTCTTAAAAAGTTAGTCGAGAGGGTCAAGTTATCAAAGCCACGCAAAGATGGTAAGACGAATTATGCAAGACCAAGATGGTCATTCAATTTAAATGGGGCCGAGAAGGCCACCCCGCAAAATTAAACCAAGAGGATACAGTTACCAAGCCACGCAAGGGTTGTAAAAATAAAAAAAGTAGGACCAAGAGGTTCAACCATAATGCTACCCAGTAGATGGAAGCAGGTTCGTAGCCGCCAAAGATAGGAACAGGCCGATCAAACCAGATCCAGACTCATGCAGAGCAAACATGGAACTTTTTCTTACGTAACCGGTCCAGATAGGGTGCCAACAAGAATTAATCTCTTTGGCTAGGAATTGGAAGATCCTCCACCCCACTCTCAGCCATACAAAATTGATTTTTGAAATTTTCTTGCTTATTTTTCTTTACAAGAATCCCACAACCGGTCGGACATATACCGAGAAGTACAAAGGCATTCCCGCATAAGGGATACCCTTTTCTACCGCATAACCGTTTGAGTTGATCTAATTCCCGAGACCGAGGATATGTAGGCCGATTGAATACCAGAGGGTCGGTCACTTCTGAATGAGCATTCTAGGACCTCTCAGTTTGGACACTGAAAGTCTGGGGATTTGTCTTGCGAAATTGCATTAGCAGTTTAGTTGAGTCAAACTACAAGTGGCTTGAATTATCATGAAGCCTAAGATATGTAGGAAACCTAGAGATCAGGGTCCGGCCATAATTTTGAAAATTGCATAAAAGGAGGTTAGTCGAATTTTGATGGTTAGGGACGGCTTTGCAATCCCCAAACAGTGAAGGGTTCGTTGTTGACACCTAATTTTCATCCTCTAATAAATTTATTTAATTATACGGAGTTCTTGAGTCACAAACGAAGTGAAATATATATTTTACAAATTTATTTCGGTGATATTTTGTCATTTCATTTGGCAAACTATTATCAAGTATATTATTGTATATCATCCTAGGTATTTTGGATATTTTCTATAATTTTGAAACATATTTATCAAGATTTTAATTCAAAACGGTGAAAACAATTATTTTTTTAATTGTTTAAAATTATTAAGTGTTAATTGATAAATCTTTTACTTCGTTAAATCATGAAATTTGATTAATTGAATAAATGATCAATTACGTCTCAATTTTACAATTTATTTAGCTTTAATTGCAATTACCTTTTAAAACCAATTAAAATGGAAATGTCAATTTATTTCTAGTAATTGCGGTTGTTATTCAAAATAACCAATTATTTCCTATACTTCAATTATGGCCATAATTGAAATGTTGGGTTTATTTTCAGGTTAAATCGTAGCCACATTTGCATAAAATGACCTTTTTCTTCTTTCAATTTGTTGAATTAATTTAATTGGGCCAAAGACCCAATTCCAATCCACTTTGACCCGGCCCAGCGTTGGTATATCAATACAGATATACCAAACACACCCTTCATTTCAATTTTGGCAAAGGTTTCAGTTGAAACCCTAGCCACCATCCCTCTCTCTCTCTCTCTCTCTCTCTCCCTCCCTCCCCACATCACATAGCCTGAAATGGCAAAGGCGCAGTGCCAAAAAGCTTTTGCAGTCATTGGTTCAACCAATTTGGCCAAAGCAATAATTGATTTTCCCTTTCTCCACACACTTCAGCCAAACAAGGTAAGTTCTTCTTTTTTTCTCTTTATCTTTTTTGCAAATCAAGCTCAGTCAAGGATGAATCCTTAAGGGGTTTTGTCCATATCTTCACAATTTCTATTGGTCCTTGTCAAATTACACGGATTCATGAAGAATCCTGTTTGAAAATTAATTGTCCCACATGTTTGAGGGTTTGGGGATTTCTATATAAACAACCCCACTCCTCTCACTTTGAACAAGTCTCATTTGAGCAAATACACACACAAGTGTCGAATATAGAGCAAAAAAAAACCTCAATTTACCTTGGGATTTAGCATTCGCTGAAACCTTTAACAAATTGAGTTTTTCTAGTCTAAAAGTTTGATTGAAGATGAACATATGTTAATGGATTAGCCTGGATAGAATAGTCAAATATTGAGCATGAGGTTTAATGTTTGACAGCTAATTTGAATATGCTAACCACGGATCTATGTATGTAAGGGTAAGTTAAGTTATGAAGAGGATATATGCTTTATCTGCCTTGATTAAGCTGTGAATAACCTATCTCAAGTATGTGTGTTTGTTAGTCAAATGTGAAGTTAGCTTGTGTGAGTTTGGTTTGATTGAGAGGTTCGTGCTGTTAGCATATTCATAAGATGACTCATTAGTTTTAATCCACAAAGATTAAGCTTAAATATATGCAAGTGCTAACATCTGCCTGGTTCAAACATGTTTTCAATCCATGTATATCCCTGTATATTGTGTGTATACATACGTTCGAGTGCAAAGAAAAAGTTAGTCACTATGAGCGTTTCTAGAGTATGTGCAAGTCAATCAAATGTCAAACAAATGCCTAAATTCAGTCTATTTCATCCACTGTATGCAATAGATAACTCTGGTTCCTAAGATTGACTTCAATATGAAATAGTCTTCATTGTTAATGTATACTCACGTATTTGGCAGTTTCTGTCACAACCCAAATTACGGACAAAATACCTCCATGTCTCGATAGTCATGACCCATGGGGGACCCGCAAAGTCCATATCAAAACTATCCATAGTCACTTCCCAAACAGCCCAGAGGTGACTTTCATACATTCACTTCCTTATCATACGTTTCCATAATCTTTTTCCATCAATTACTCCATTGGAACCACACCACATTACCATGAGTAATGCAGGATGAAATGCATGCATGAATGTCCAAGTCAACAATAACCATGAGGGTTAATAAAAATAACAACATCCGTAAATCAACTAACAATACAAACTTATTACTAAATCTGTGCAAGGCCACGTCTGGAACTATTTCCTTTCGGACTACATAGGTAACATCAATCAATACATGCAAGAGATGCCATAGGAAATATACATGTAGCAAACACCATAATAAGAAGCCTCGGAAGTTTCACTTTATCTCTTATCATTTCTAATATCAAATCACAGTTCATATCAATGAATTATGTAGAATGTGTATGATTGATATGCCTAATATCAATCTCAAGTATAATTATGTCAAATCTCAATCGTGCCTCTACATGAGCATATATCACAACATCAATCTTTTGAATCATGTTCTTTCCTTCATCAATGATAAATGTGAAGATAAGTGAGAGCCGAATGTATCACAACTGTTACATGACAATTAAACAACTAGTCCAAAACCACATGCATAGCCACAAGCCAAATCACAAGAAACGAGGCGACAAGCCTACAAGGTCAACAACAATACCAACCTAAGAATATCCATCCCAATTTCATACCTAAAGGCTAATCATGCTTTCTTCATGATTAGAGGCACGATTATCTCTACATATGCTTCGCTAACTGAGTCTAACCAAAAAGGTAAGTCGTAACCTACCTCGATGCTAAGCTGGTGCCACGAACCATCAAATCTTAGCCTTGCCCTTCCAAAGAGCCTCCAAAAACTCATAGGCTGGTCATTATCAAAATCTAAGTTAGAAATGGGGAATAACGGTACTCATATTTCTATACATTCATTCGAATGAAAATTCAACTAAGAAAAGAGGAAAATCGGACCCATAAGGGTAAAACGAGTATTTCAAGAGTGTAATTGGTAACCCAACATTCTAAAAGTTCAATTCTACATTCTAATTGCTAATTTAGCTCAATTATTGATCAATTTAATCATTCAAAGCGAAACCCCCAAATTAGGCACAAACCCTAGCTTTTCCTTATTCAATTTCTTAACTCAAATGAAAGATTCAAGCCTATTGGTTACTAATTAAAGAAATTTCATTCTTAGATTAGTCAAATCCGTCAATTAATCTCACATTAGAAGCCTAAAATTCAATAACAAAGTTAAGTTTGAGGCTCATCTTCTTCAACTAGTTTTCTAGATTCCACCATTGATTCAAGCTTAGGAAAGATAAATAATGGATAACAAGGTTAGAGAGACTTACCCCAAGAAGAATCCACTCAGAAACACTTCAAATCTCCCTTGAGACACTTTGGAGAAATAATTTTAGGAATAGGAAATAAAGGGTCTAATTTAAGCATTTAATGATTCTGGAACAGCGTCTTCCGCTCCAGCGGAAAAAGGTCCACTGCCTCTCATACGCCTCAGTGGAATTTTATCTTCTAGGGCGAAATCCCATGGAATCCCATACTTCAGTGCAGGCAGACCGGGCCTCGCTGAGGCTGGTTCGTTGGGGGGCACCCATTCTTATTGGAGCGAGACACCAAAAACCAGAAAATCCTAATTTTTCACTAAGTCCTTCCCAAATCTCGACAATCACCTGTGACCTCCTAGGAACAAACCATACAAGTACACACACATAAAAACATGTTACGGACTCGCTCGTTGTCTCGAAAATTCCATCGAAGGTCCATTTGATCCGGTCAACACCCAATGGCCAAAAACTAACTTTCCAACCAATAGCTCAAACCCGAGTGCCTCGGGAACTGAACTGAACATCCCACCAAGTCATAATCGACCCTTCGGACCTCACGGAATCGACAGATTTCCAAAAAAGGTTCGCTTACCCAAAAGTCAACTATCGATCAACGATTTTTCACTTTATGGCTCTAATTCTCATAACTCGCAATAAAACTTGCCCGATTACCACAGGAAACGTGTCGCCCATCCCCACAGATCAAAATCAAACTACAAGGCTCGGGAAGGTTAAAAAAGGGTAAATGGGTAAAAAGTGCAATAACAAACAAAACGACCCAAATCACTGATCGTGCAAGCACCTACCATTTTCCCACCTAAAAGGCAAACTCATCCCTTAAAGATTCATCCAACAACATAAATAATAAATAAGAGCAACAGAAGTCATAGATAAATATCAATACGGAATACAACAACTACCCAAGGAATCTAGTCTGAATAGTATAAGAGCTACTAATACAAGTCCAAAATATATAAGTTTGAAATATACAAGTCTGTCTCAGGTTAAGGAAAAAAAGACAGTAGGATAGAAGAGTGGCCGGGCAATTGTAATGACCCGTTTGGTCGTTATTACGTTTTTATCATTTTTGTCCCCGTTGACTCATCCCCGAGCCTTGTTAGTACTATTTTGAACTGCGGGGGCTGGTGGCACAGTTCCCTAGGCATCATTTTGGATTTTGGAATGACTTTTAGAAAATTTGGTCTTAAAGCGAAAATCGTTTGACTCGAAGTTGACTTTTGGGTAAAAGTGTCGGTAATCAAATTCTGACAGTTCCATCAGGTCTGGAGGGTGATTTATGACTTATTGGTGTTATTGGCTTGGTTCCCGAAGAGTTTGGGAATGATTTGGATCATTGGTTGAGAAACTGATTAAGTTAGAATTGGAGTTGACCCCGGTCAACATCGGGTCAAGATGATTCTGTGTCAATATTTTGGAAGTTCCAATAAGTTTATATGATGATTTTGGACATGTCCACAACGTTTGGTTAGATTCCGATGAGTTTTGAATAAGTTTGGATTGTATGGTGATTGTTTTCGGTTTCGACATCAATTTGAGCATAAAGGTTACCATATTGAGCAAATGGCCTTTGATTTGTGTTTCGACTAAACCATTATATCCGTATCATAATTTCGGAACCACAACAACTGAAATCATCAAGTTTCGACATAGTATGAGGGAATTATGGTCATTTTACTAAGAATTGGATTGCCAGATTTTTTTTTCAGATTAATTACGAAATTGCCACTGAATTCGTATTAAAATCTGCACTCTTCCAAATATTGAAACCACTATATCTCATTCATTATAAGGTCAAATTAAGTGATTCAAAAGCCTAACTTGAGTGAAATTTCTCAAGGAATCCATTGGAGGCATCAAAAGAAAGTTTTGGGATCGTTTGGCACTAGAAATGAGGCAGAACAGTTGAGCATTTTTACTATTTAATGTTGTTTGGAGTTTCTCTCATCTTGAAAGTTTGGGTTTGGGAGAATTCAAGGATGTTATTCAAGTTTCTTCCATGGGGTAAGGTCTAAACCATAATCTAAGTATTTCCCTTTGATTCATTCCCTTGGTTTAAGCTTTAATCCATGATTTCTAAAGTAGGAAATTGGGGTTTTTCATG
Source organism: Lycium ferocissimum (assembly GCF_029784015.1). NCBI lineage: Eukaryota > Viridiplantae > Streptophyta > Magnoliopsida > Solanales > Solanaceae > Lycium > Lycium ferocissimum. The sequence goes on along the minus strand of NC_081343.1, from coordinate 30,271,175 downwards.
AAAGAAGGTTTAATGGGTCTTTCTTGAGAAGTTCATAAAATTGGTTAGACTTCCTAAGTTGCTTTAAATGATGAAATTGCTTGGGTTTATGCTAGATTATGATGTATCAAAGGTTTTCAATCATATATCTTCTATTATTAGTGTTGAATTCTTGAATTCAAGAGTTAGGGTTTATACCCAAAATTGGGGGTTTTGCTTGGATTTCAAAATTGGATGAATCCTTGAGTTGATTTAGCAATTAGTTGATGGGTTTTGATCACTTAGTGTTTAATTGGATAATTTACCACGAATTTCCCATTTTGCCCAAATTCTAGGGTTGATTTTTGACCCAATTTGAATGATAGAAAAATAGGTATCGATATTCAATGATTTCTAATCTAGATTGTATATATGACTAGACTTTCTTGATCTCAAGGCTCAAAGGAAAGGAAAGGAAAGGCTAAGGTGTGATTGGTGGTGATATTATTGTTCGGCCTTCCAGGTAAGTTACGGCTTACCCTATAGTGATACTTCATTCAGCGAAGCATATATTTAAATAATATTATCGGAGAAAGCATGTAAACCTTCAGGTATGAAGTTGGGTTAGATATTTTCTTTGTTATATCCCGTATTTTTATACATTGGGATATTTTAAGCTAATCGCGACAAGTCGAGGGCAAGGTTATTTGGGATACGAGGTAGAGACTTTTAACCTCCGATTTTATTTCGATGCACGAGTTGCTTATAAATTTTACTTGGTATGGAAATATTTATGGAGATTAGGGATTAATTAACCATGATTAGATTATTAAGTGGGGATTAAAATCTAATTAGTCACTAATTAAGCCATAAGTGGCCGTGTGGGCCCCACCTATGGCTTGGCCACATTTGATTGGCTCAAGCCATGAGTGGGACATGTGTCCAACACCTAGGCACCACATAAATAGTAAGTTGATGACAAAGCAAGCCATTTTCATCATCTTCACCAACATAGAAAGTTAGAGAGGAGAGAGAAGCTCTCGGCCATGGTAAATTTGAGATTGAACTTGTAATTTGTGATTAAAAATTTAATTTTCTCCAAGCAATTCAACTCCTTAGAAGGTGTATAATAACGTGGAATTGATCCTAGGAGCAACAAGAACAAGTATAAATTCAAGGCACAAGTTGGAGCCAAGTTGAAAAGCCAAGTATTAAAGGTAAGGTTTAATCTTCTTTTGCATATGTTGTGGATGGTTTGTACGTGTTGTAGTGGGTAGAAATGAATAAAATTCATGGAATTATGTTTGTTGATGTTGAAGCCGTGTAGGGGCTGTTTGTGTATGAAATGGTGAATTGATTTTACTTGATATTTTGGTTGTTGTTGTTGTTATGGATTTTATGATGAAAATGAAGGGTTTAATGGTTCAAGTTGGAGTTGTAATTATGTGTGGGCTGTTGTAGAAGTTAATATGATGTTAATATAGTTTGTTGCATTTATGTAAATGATGTTGTTAACGTGTGGTTGTTGGTATAGTTCATGAAGTTGGAAGAAAAGAATGTGTTGTTGTTATTCTTGTTGAACTTGGAAAGTTATATGTTGTGTTGTGTGTTGGTTGGGCTGTTTTGGAGTGTTGTATGGGCTGTCCGGAGTGTCCTCGAGTCATGTTTGGATAGTCTCGGGTTGATCCTTGAAGATATGATTAGTGATGTTGGCTTGGTTGTATGAAGTTGGTTTGAATATAAGCGAAGCGTCGTCTAATTATCTCGAAAGGAATTATTAACGTTAGGATACGTTTTGAATCTCTTCGTAGTTTAATCGTAATTCTTGACGTCTTAATATAGGTTGAAACACTATTGGGCAGCGTATATGTGTTGTGTTGCAAGTAAACGCTAAAGGTATGTAAAGCTATCCCTTCTTTCTTTTGGCATGTCCTAGATGTAAGTGTGATACGATATGAGCTTCGGGGTAACTCTATTCATAAGTTAGAAGACATGTTTATGATTCTTATTTACTTCTTGATGTTAGACTTCTTAATATAGCCGACTCTTGCCCTCGAGTTTCTATATGATTGGATAGTAAACGATGCGTAAAAGTTCCTATTCTTGAAAGACTTCACAATATCTAATGACCATAACTTTCATAAACATTATTTCGTATTAATTTGATACATGTCTATGATCCCTGAGGCTTTATTTTGATATAGTTCATAATGATGTTCAAAGAGTACTTAATATGGCTATCATCCTGATACTCGAGCGTTGGTTAGTCTACTTATCTATTGAGTCTCAAAAGATGATTTATATGCATATGGTTATTCACTACTCTGCTCGTGCATACTGTTATTACATCTTTGACCGAGTCCCTCACTAGAGGGCCGGGTACGGTATATATATATTATATTATGGTGTTATGTTGTGTTATGGTGTTATCTTTGTGTTATGATGCTATCTTTGTGATACGGAGTTATGCTGTGATACGGAGTTATGCGTGATGCAGGTATCTTGTGTTATGGCGCCAAAGACGGGGTGGCGACCATGTTCAATAAGTCTATAATGGGCCGGATATGATATATGATAGTGACATACATGATTTGTGTTTCAAAAGCAAACGTTTTGGTATTGGATTTATTGTACTTGTTTTACGTAATTCTTATTTCGGTTATAATCTGTTTCTTGTATTTCATGCTTTATATACTCGGTACATATTTTGTACGACCCCCTTCTTCGAAATTTGCGTTTCATGCCGCAGATACGACGCTCGTTTTGGTGATCCGCCCATAAGGATATCTATTCTGCTATCTTGGAGTGCTCCCTTGTTCAGGAGCCTATATTTTGGGTACAGATCCTTTTGTTGTATATATATGCTTATGCCGGGGGGAGTACGGCGGGCCCCCGTCCCGTCATATATTCTTATTGTCACTCCTGAAGGTGCGTAGACATGTGTGTGGGTTGTATATAGTTCTTGTTCGTTTCGTATGACTTATGTTTTGGGCGTTCCCGTTCGTAGTGGCGAGCCTTGTCGGCTTGCGTATATATATATATATATATATATATATATATATATATATATACATACGAGCCAACAAGGCTACCATAACACACGGCTTCCAAAATATATATATATCTATGCCAGCTGACAAGGCTGCCACTACACACAGCGTCCCAAAACACACACACACACACACACACACACACACATATATATATATATATGCGACAGTTTTGAGACGACATCTTGCCTTTTTACATATAAGTTCCCTATTGTGCTTGATTGTGGTGATTATAGTTAACGAGTGTATACGAGTGTCGGCCTCGGGCACTAGTCACGGCCTACGGGGTTGGGTCGTGACAGTCTTAGGCTGGGCCCTGTTGTGTGATTGGGGCTAGCCACCCTGTTGTGTTGTGACTTGATTTGTTCTATTGTTGTTGGCTTGATGCCATGTGGAGATAGTAGATATTGGAGACTATTGTTATACCTCTTCATGATATTGAAGTATCTTACTTGTTGACGTTTGATACAAGGATAGTATTCTATATGGCTTGTGCAGCCTTTTCATAATATTATTGGCGTACCAATGCTTGGTACTTGTGATATTGATCGGACTATTGATGATGAGGTCATGCTTCTTTGTCGAGTTGATTTATATAAGTCTTGATAGGGCTTATAGTGTTGTGACTTCCATAGCATATTTGTTGGCATTTATTGCATTGATTTAGCATTTATGCATTTATACATTCATACATGATGGAATTGGTTTGGAATTGATTTATGAAAGACTTTTGGTTTCTATAAGAGAAAATGTTTTAAATGCCCGATGGGAAGTGGTTCCGGGTGATATGATATTATATGATATGATATGATTTGATAAAGATCCTCTGTGGGAAAAGATCCGGAGACTTGTTACTGTTGGGCAAAGATCCAGAACGAGTGGTACATGGACTCCCATGAGATACCCCATGAGTTGTACTGATGATGACCCTCCATGGGCAAAGATCTGGAGTCTCTTTCAACCGTTGGGGAAAGATCCGGAATGAGTGGTACATAGACTTCACGGGTCCCCCATGGGTTGTGCTACCGAGACGTCGATACTTCCGTCCGGAGTACATGTGTACACAGCATTGCATTGCATTCACATATCACACAACATTGCATTGCATCCACATTTCATACATTATTGCATTGCATTGCATTATGGCTTGTGTTGATGATCTGGTGATGTACTTGGGCTATTTGGATTCGGATTGATTATATTGAGACTTGGCACCGGATTAGATGCTATAACCTAGGTGACAACGTATACTTGGTTTCTGATTTGTGTTGACTTATACTTGTTGATTACTTATTTATCTTACTTTATTGGCTGGATAGTGTGTAAAATCTCGTAAATTCGTACTAAACCATATTCATGACTCAAGAGGTTAGAAACCCAAGAAGGGAAGTGTTGGAATTGAAATTATGTTTCAGTTCAGAAAACCAAGCTTTACGCTTCGAGGGAAGGATCGTAACATGTGTTACGGACCGTCATTCATATCGTAACGGGTATGGCTTCGAAAAATCACCGTCTAGTAACTTGGATCAAAGGACGATTCATCATTACGGACCGTAACACGAGATACGATTAGTATCTTGTGTCCGTAACCCAACCTCAAAACTCAGACCCTCTCTAGAAATTTGACACGCGTTACGGTCAAGTGTTACAGACCGTAACATGTGTTACGGATCGTAACACGATCCATAACAGTACCGCGACTGTAACAATTAAAAGACGGGAATTTAGTTTTATTTCATAAGTCTCATTCCTCTCAAGCCCTAACATGAAAGTTCTCTCCTCTCAACTTCTCCAAGCATTAAGTTAAGCTCCTTAAGAACATCCTAAGTGAATTCCATCAATTACCCATGAATTCTAAGTAGGAATTTCATGTTCTTAACATAGGGTTTCTAAGAAAACCCACCTAAAGGAATCCAAGGCCAAGGATTAGAATTCTTCTTCCAAGTTCAGATTTTTACTTCAAGCTTGGAGCATTACCAGGTATGTAGGGTTACTATCTACGTGTGGAAACATCATTGTTCTTCCCCACGCTTCTTCTTCCATAAAGTATGAAGCTTTACGAAAACTAGGATTTTTAACCATGTTCATGATAACCCTAGGTCCATGCCCCATGTTATATCATGTATTAAATTTTTATAAATTCTTCATTGTGTTGTTGATAGATCATTATGATTATTGAGAATCGGTCCGTAATCCATGAAAACCCATACCTTGCATTCCATGGGTTCTTACATGCAAGTTTATGAACTATCATGATATTTTCAAGGAAAGCTGTATATGTTTTATAAGTTCATGCAAGAATAATACGAATGATATCCATGTACATGCAAGTTATGATTCATGCAAAAGCCATGGGCAGGAAGTGCCACTTATTTTCCATTTTCATGTTTTTTTTAGAGTTGCATTAATTACCGAGAAGGCTTCAAGCAACCTGAAACTACGTAGCCACCGTAGGATGAGGATCGCTCCACCCATACTTAGGACGATCTCTCATATTAACTAGATCCTTTCATAATATTATTAAATCTCATATCCTTATCAAGGTATGAGTGTTCTACTGGTAGGACGCAAGTACCAGACCATGTTATCGGTTATATATACTGCTCTCCCTACCCACGATACTTTACACATGCTATATATGTATATATACTCATGTTCGTGATCATGTTTCAGTTTAGTCTGTATTATGTTATTTCCATGTTCCATGTTATTTCATTCAGTTACCTTACATACCAGTACATTCAATGTGCTGACATCCCTTTTTATTGCTCGGGGGCCTGCATTTCACGGTGCAGGTACTGATTTACAGGACAATGCATCTGCCTAGTAGGACTTCGCACTTATCAGCTTGTTGGTGAGCCCCATCTCTTCCGGAGCTTAGACATTTATTATTTATGATTTTCATGATAAGATATGCATTTAATGGTATCTTTGGGCGACTTGTCCCAGCGAGTATGTTTTCATGTTAAGACTTATGTAGAGGTTTCATAGACTAGACTAGTCAGACATGTCATGTCAGATGCTCAGAGTTGGATAGCCATTTTGGCTCATTTACAATCTTTTCGCATTCATGCTTCAAATTAGTATTTTATTAATGTTATGATTCTCTTGTTTTATAAAAGCTCATGACATTCATGTTATATTTTCGCTCATGTATGCCTCATAATGATTCAGCAGGCCATGTGGTTCACTCGGTCACATGTAGTATGGCACCGAGTGTTGTGTTTTTCCCAGGCCATGGTTCGGGAAGTGGCAAAGCTTAGTATCAGAGCACTAGGTTCAAGTGTATTTAGGGAGTCTATGAAACCGTGTCTTGTGGGGTCACTTTTATATGTTTGAGTACCCCATACATATAAATAGTTGACCACCAAGACATTCAGGATTGTCTCACTTCTTTCATACTCTAGATCGTGCAGTTAGAGCAGTACTCTCAGGATGCCTTTCTAATTCGTGTGTGTACGTAGTTTCAGAAAATGCCTGCGAAAAGAAAATACACTAGGAGGACCACAGCCACTAGCCAGAGGGCTACTGCGGATGTAGCTCACGAAGAGACCGTTGCGACTCAAACAACAGCCCCAACCACTCCTACAGTTACACATTCTTATGATTCAGATGGGGATGTTAAGGGTGCTATCAATATACTCACACAACTGGTAGTAGCTCTGGCCCAGGCTCAGGAATCTGGGTCAAGTTCAGGGATTAATGGAGAGTCTTCTAAGACTAAGGACTTTCTCAGGATGAATCCCCCAGTCTTCATGGAGACAATGAAGGACAAGGACCCTCAGGACTACATTGATGCTCTTCAGAAAATCTTCGTGATTATGACGATTCAAATCGAAAAGCGACTACTTTTGGAGCTCATCGTAACCGAGCATTGCTAACACTTGGTATGAATCTTGGGAATTATCCCGAGGTGAGGATGCACCTAATGCTACATGGGATGAATTTACAAGCGCATTCCTAGACCACTTCATGCCACTAGAAGTCAGAGAAGCTAAGGCTGAGCAATTCCTAAAGCATAAGCAGAATAGCAGGTCAGTTCAAGACTACTATTTGAAATTTGTTAGTCTGGCTAAGAATGCTCCACTTATGATATCGGACATGCGGGAAAGAGTGAGGAGGTTTATTGGTGGTCTGGATCCCCATTTGTACGATGGGGCAAATACTGCTGCAAAGAACGGGGGAATGACTATCTCTAAGATGGTTTCTTCCATACAGGGGAATAAGACAAAGCCAAAGGAGGAGGAAGCCTTGCAGAAAGAGAAAGACAAGGAGTTCAACAAAAAGGTCAAGTCTACCAGACAGGTCAGCGGTAATGTGAATAGGAAATTCTTTAAGAACAGGTCAGCAGGACCTACTCCATCCACAGCAAGTACCCCAGTCCTAAAGTTCTGAAATGATAAGAAGCAAAACTTCAGACCATCGAGTTCCTATTCTCAGACGAGTATGGATCAGTCAGCCTATACTATTCCACCTTGCAGCAAGTGTAGCAAGAGATACTTAGGTGAGTGTCGTATGGGTAAAGGCGCGTGCTATGGTTGCGGCCAGAACAGCCACATTCAGAATGATTGTCCATCAGCTAGATAAGGTACCAAAGGTTCCGTGGCGTAGTCCACAAATTTAGCAGTCCCTCATAATAATTAGGCCCAGTAGAGGCACCTTTGCAGCTAAGTCTGGAAACGCAGGCGGAGGACGAAACCGTTTGTATGCGTTGACAGGTCGTCAGGATACAGAAGCTCATGCAGATGTGGTCACAGGTACACTAACAGTTTTCAATTTTAACATATATGCCTTTATTGACCCAGGATCCACCTTATCTTATGTAATCCCATTTGTGGCAAAGAAGTTTGGTATTGAACCAGAAAAATTGGATGAACCCTTTGAGGTGTCCACCCTAGTGGAAGAGTCAGTCATAGCTAGGCGTATTTATAGGGATTGTCCAGTTCTAGTTTATCACCGCGGGACCATAGCTGACTTAGAAGAATTAGAAATGGTAGACTTTGATATGAACATGGGTATGGACTGGTTAGCTTTATGTTATGCCACGGTATGTTGTAGAATCAAAGTTGTAAGATTTGAGTTCCGTAATGAGCCAGTCATAAAATGGGAGGGAAATGTAGTAGTACCCAGGGGTAGATTTATTTCGTACCTAAGAGCCAGAAAAATGATTTTCAATGGTTATATCTACAACCTATTTCGAGTCAAGGATTCAGATGGCCAGACTCCAACTCTCCAGTCCATCCCAATTGTAAATGACTTTCCAGAGGTCTTTCCCGAAGATCTTTCGGGAGTCCCTCCTGACAGGGAGATTGACTTTGGAATTGATCTACTTCCTGGCACTAAGTCGATATCTATTCTGTTGTACAGAATGGTTCCAGCAGAGTTAAAAGAGTTAAAATCTCAGTTGAAAGATCTTCTTAATAAGGGGTTTATTAGGCCCAGTGTTTCACTTAGGGTGCGTCAGTTTTGTTTGTTCGGAAGAAGGATGGTTCCTTACGCATGTGTATTGACTACCTCCAGTTGAACAAAGTCACCATTAAGAACAGGTACCCTCTTCCCAGAATAGATGACTTATTTGACCAACTTCAGGGTACCCAATATTATTCCAAGATTGACCTCAGATCAGGCTACCATCAGTTAAAGGTTAAGGAAGTTGATATTCTGAAGACCGCTTTCAGAATCCGTTAAGGCCATTTTGAATTTCATGTTATGTCATTTGGGTCGATAAATGCGCCAGCTGCTTTCATGGACCTTATGAACAGGGCCTTCAAGCCTTACCTCGATTTACTCGTCATTGTCTTCATTGATGAGATTTTGGTGTATTCCCGTAGTAACATTGATCATGCAGAACATCTCAGAATAGTATTGCAGACTCTTAAAGATCGCGAACTTTTTGCAAAATTCTCAAAGTGTGAGTGTTGGCTTAATTCAGTGGTGTTCTTAGGCCATGTGATCTCAGGTGAATGTGTTAAGTTGATTCTCAGAAGATTGATGCCGTAAGGAGTTGCCCTTGCACCATCTCGGTTTACGATATATAAGAAGTTTCTTGGGTACGCGGCTATTATAGACGTTTTGTGGGAGGATTTTCCTCTATTTTTGTTCTGTTGACTAAGTTGACTCAGAAAAAGGTTAAGTTTCAATGGTCAGATGCTTATGAGATAAGCTTTGAAGAGTTGGAGAAAAGACTAACTTTTTCTCTAGTTTTGTCGCTACCAGAAGGAACCGAAGGGTTCGTGGTTTATTATGATGCTTCGGGAGTTGGTATCGGATGTGTCTTAATGTAGCATGGTAAGGTTGTATCTTATGCATCTCGTCAGCTCAAGGTTCACGAAAATAATTATCCGACTCATGATTTAGAGATGGCAGCTGTGATTTTTTCACTTAAGATTTGGCGTCAGTATTTGTATAGAGTGCATGTTGATATTTTCACAGATCAAAAAAGCATGTAGTATATCATCAAGCAAAGGAATTTGAATCTTAGGCAAAGAAGATGGCTTGAATTGCCTAAGGATTATCATGTGGATATTCTCTATCATCCGGGGAAAGCGAATGTTGTAGCCGATGCTCTTAGTGGCGTTCCATGGGAAGTTTAGCCCACGTTGATTCAAACAAGAGAGTTATGAGCGGGGAAGTTCACCGTTTAGCCAGTCTTGGTGTTTGACTTTTGGACTCCCAGGATGGTGGTGTGGTTGTTCAGAATAGAGCTCTTTCCTCTTTAGCGGTTGAAGTCAAAGAGAAACAGTTTAGGGATCCCTACTTGTTGCAGCTGAGAGAGGGGATTCACATGTTACACCTCGCATTCTCAGAGCATGAGCATGCCACGTACTTCACCATATTAATGGAGTACCGGAGACGTTCCGTGAAGTTTTGGAACGTACAAGCCATGGAAAGTTCGTAACAATGAAGTAAAGGATGAATTACAATGTCGTAAGTCGTAACCGGGAAGGACAACCTTGAAACCAAAGGACATGCATTATCAAGTATGATTAATGATAAATATCATGTATGGAGAGTTTTAGAAGATTCCGGGACCAAGCAAAGCGAAGAAAATAAGTTTCTCAAAAATTTGGAAAAAAAAAATTGGCAGAATTCTGGATAGAATTTTGGGTCAAATTTGGAAAGGTATATCTCCGAGTATATGAGGAGTTTTAAGGTGTTTCAAAATCCTAAAAAAAAGTTCATCGAGTTTAGTTTCCAACGCAACAAACCGTTCGTTAATCCGACATCGGAGCAGTGAGTTATGGGCATTTTAAAACGGACGGTCAGAAGAACCCGAACCTGGGCGGGAATCTGGAAAAAATCCACTTAAAAGCCCACTTATGTTTTGACCCGGCCCCATCCGAATTTGGCACCTATAAAAGGGCCTCTACACTTCATTTTAGTCATTTTTTCTTCAACTCCATAATCCTCTAGAACTCCCCTAACCTCTCCAAACCTCTCTAGAATTTTCCACACTTCTCTCTCCACTACAAGAATATTCTTGAAGGCTCTCCACCATTCCAAAACATTCTATACCATCACAAAAGCATATTAAACTCCAAAGCCCCAAGCTAAGTCATGGAGAAGGATTGTTCTTGTCTCCATTTAATGTTGTGATAAATTTGGTCTTAGAAGAAGTTGAGTGGGTGAAGTTCTTCTAGTGTAAGGTATGTTTTCCATCCTATTTCTCATGATTAAGTTGATTTGAAGGTTTAACAAGTCCTATAAAAGAAGAGAATCACAGTATAGAAGTTGCAAATTATTAAAGTGAAGATGATGAATATGGAATGAATCTGAAAGGAGATTTTGGATTAATTTGGGATTAAATTTAATATAATTCTTTGATTATGGTATTGTGGATATTGTTATGGTTAGTTGAGAAATTTGGAAAACATCGTGTGGGATGTTTTATGGAGCCTATTGGTAATATTGTTGTGATGTTGGTATTGTTGTTGTTGTTATTGGTTGTTGGATTGTGATTTCAGGCTAGGCATATATACAGGGGAGGTGCTGCCCAAATTTCAGCATATTCTAAACGGAATTAAATTGAAGGCTTAAGATGAGCGTATGACATTGAGCCTAATAATAGTATGAATGGTTTATATGTAGATTTACGAGCTTGGAAGGATAAACGTTGAACGACTAAGGCGATTGAAAGGTATGTTAAGGCTCGTCCCTTTCTTTCAAAGGCATGATTCCTATGGTATGAGTCCATAAGTGTTTCCATAACCTCCTTGATTTCAAAAGCTAGAAGTTTATGACTCCTAATGCTTCTTATGATGTTAAAAATGAGAATGTTTTTATGAGGATTACGTTGAGGATGATTTTAGGCTTAAAGGTCTCAAATATGATTTCAATGATGATGTAAAAATGTTAAGCTATTTCATGATTTTCTCGATTAATTTCATTGTTGTTGATCTCACCTTATAAATTGTTCCTTCAAGGTGGGATAGGGCGATAGTTTTTAGTTGAACTCCTATACATGCCATGAGTATAATATATGTATATAGCTATTTTGTGACATTATAGAGTTCTATTATTTCATTTTGATTATGTACTGCACTCATTTTCATTCTTCATATATATATATAAGGCACAGATGACAGGGGTGACGCTGTGACCTTTGTTGTATATATATAAGGCACGATTGATGGGGTGACGCGCGTGACCTTTGTTGTATATATATATGAGAGTTGAATGGGGGTGACGCCGTGACCTTTGTTGTGTGTATATATGGATTGAGGTGGTGACGCTGTGACTTTTGTTGTGTGTATATATGGCACAGTTGACAGGGGGTGACGCTGTGGCCTTGTTGTGATGTATATATGTATGCACGCGGGAATGATTATTGTGAGGTGACGCGTGGCCTTTTTGATGTGTATATATATGGCATAGTTGACAGGGGGTGACGCTGTGGCCTATGTTGTGATGTGTATATGTGTGGCACAGTTGACAGGGGGTGACGTTGTGGACTTTGTTATGGTGTGTATATATATGGCACAGTTGACAGGGGTAACGATGTGGCCTTTGTTGTGATATTTCTATGGATATATGTGTTTCTTTGATATAGTTGTACTGATGCATTTATTTTTCCCATTCATTGACATGTCTCAAATGTTTTCTAGGATTTTATGTAAATGTTGATTTCATACCTTACATACTCAGTACACTATTCGTACTGACCCCCTTTCTTCGGGGGCTGCATTTCATGCCCGCCGGTACAAACACTCAGTTTGGTGATCCTTCGGTTTAGGACTTCAGCTCAGCTGCTTGGAGGGCTCTAGTATTCCGGAGCTCGAGTCGTTTCGGTACAGATCCTTTTACATAGGCTTTGTTATACTCTTAAAGGTCTGTAGACATATATGGGTTGCGTTTATACGGTTTGATCAGCTATGCAGATGTAGTTTGTTTTGGATATTCCCGTGCGTAGTGGCAGCCTTATCGACTTGCATATTTTGTTATGTTTGGTTTGCTGTGGCTTCTCGAGAAACCGGTTCTTTTTGATGTATGATATGACGAGTTTACAGCGTGCTTTTACAGATTGCTATATTGTTTCCAGTTTCGGTCTGATCATATCGATCACGTTCATATCTGGGTGTCCAGTTCGGGCACTGGTCCTGGGCCATCGGTTTGGGTCGTGACAAAAGTGGTATCAGAGCAGTTTGTCCTAGGGATTGTCTACAGACCGTATCCGGTAGAGTCCTGGCGGGGGTCGTGAAGCCGCCACACTTATAAACGAGGAGGCTCACAGTGGCCATTAGGAATCATTGACCTTTCCTTTGTCTTAGATCGTGCGATAGAGCCAGAGTCTAGGAAAGATCGCATCTGACCTCTTTTTCCTGTAGGTAGGTGCCGACTGACGGAAGATGAAGAGATCAACCTCGGGTAGTGAGGGTGCTAAGAAGGCCCCCAGAATAGATCCAGGACCCCAGGCTCCGGGACCGAGCTGGACGAGCCTTAGTTATTCCATTGAGACTGATCCCTCGGAGGACCCAGCGATGATTCCTCTAGAGTTTTTGACATCCAGGGAGGAGGACCCCCCAGGGCCAGTTATGACACAGACCCGTCTGAGTATTCGTCTGGGACACCGGAGGAGGAGATCCCCAAGGTTGTACTAGCTACTTGTATGGTAGAGCACTACGTCAGACCAACCTCCCCGGTAAGTGTTACGGATTAGTCCAGCCCCCTATCCTGGCCGTCGGTAAACCAAGAGTTGCCCAATTATCCATATCTCTCGGACTCGGAGGAGAGAGATGATGAAGGCCAAACGAGCAGATGGTGGGTAGACAATGATGAAGATCACACTTCACCTTATAGATCTCCAGATCAGACTAGAGACCGATCGACTACAGGTATATGAGAATTTATTGGAATTTCCTATGTATGTGCATTTGCTGTAGATTATTACCTAATAGCGGTTTTAGCGGAAATCAAAAGGGGCCGACAACCAAGTATTTATAAGTAACGGTGACCAAGGTGTTTTCGTCACCATGGGGAATTTTGAAATCTAGGATGGAAAGTAGTCATACATACAGGTGAAATTTGGATTTTGAGGATTAAAAAGGCCAAGGTAATAATTGTGTAGTTGGAAGAATAAGAGATCCTTTCTAATTCGGAGGGAGATGCGTTATGAGAATGTTTTGGAATGCTAAGACCTCGACTTGCTCGAGATTAGGTGATAAAGGTCACGCAAGGTGGGTGCAATTATATCATATTTTCAACACAACTGGATTTTATCGAGAGTTTCAAGGGTAAGCGTCTTGGACTAAGAGAAATACTAGGATGGGTGACCCCCTGGGAAGCGTACTAAAAGTTCTATAAATTCAGACATAAGAGAAAAATGAGAAGCTAGCGTATCCTAAGGGAAAATGGAGTATGCGGAGTGGTTGGAAACTCTAAAAGATCATGAAGAATTAGGCGGACTAGATCGGCAAAGAGAAGGAAAGGCGATCACGGTTTAGGATTAGGATAGGTTTGAAAAGTATTCGGATGTACTTGTGAGAAAGGTGTTAGAAAATATATGCGTATGCGTATGATATCTCATATGTGGTTGTACCAACGGATATGTGTATCCCAGCAACCGACGTTGCAGTATATGGAAGGCATTAATCGAATAAAGTAACGAAGTTCAAGTGGCAAAAATGGTACGAATATTACAAGGTAAGTTAATGTTATTCTTACTGCAGGTTAGAGTTGAAAGGTCCTAATGCAATAACATCGGGGAAAGGAAGAAAGTGAGTACATATAGGAAGAGGAGATTAGAATGTCTTGAGAAAAGAAGAGAGAAGTGAGAAATGAGGGTGAGTGAAGCTTCCAAGAGAGATGACGGGCAAAGCCAGGGACTATTTGGATAAAATTTGGGAGTAGGTGTGTGAAAGGAATAGGGTATGATAGCACGAATAGGAAATGAACGTACAGAATTAGGAGAACAAATACCGGTAAGTAGGACTGAAGGGAAGTAACCACGAAGAGGAAGGGGAAGTGAGGAAGAATAAGCAGGTTCGGTAACAACGTTAGGGGATTCCCAGTTCTTGAGAAGAAATCGAGGAACTAAAGGCACAGTTAAGCAGACATAATCACCTTGGAAAGGGAGGAAGCTGTTACACCCCTCGTGTTTGTAGTGGTAGAACCTATGGTTTCCTAGTCGGGTATGCCCTCGGAATAGAGACCAGAGCCCGAGTTGGGTGGTAGAGAATGTCTTACCCCGTGTACAAGGGTACCAGCAGATATTCTTGGCAATCTATAGAGTTAAAAGTTGAGCGAATCAAGTCGACGCGATCGGAACTGAACCAGAAAAACCTGCAGGACACCAGTCATCGTCGACGGGTCGTCGACATGTTCGACGGACCGTCGACATGTTCGACGGACCGTCGACGTGTGGCGTCGATGGGATCCTACAGCCATGCATCTACAGGCGCAGGTCGACGGGAAAGTCGAAGGACCGTTGACACGTCGACAGGCCATTGACCCGCTCGTCGAATCGGACCGTTGTAGCCTTTTTGGCTTCCAAGTATAAATAGGTGGTCCACGACCCTATTTGATATTTTCCTCCTTCCAAAAATCAGAAAACTCTAATATATTCTCTCCCAATATTTTTCATCATATTAGTGGAGATTTGATAAGACCCGGACCCCGTAAACCCGAGATGGTGAAGAAGAAAGTTGCTTCTAGGGTTTCTTCAAGTTGTAGAGTTTAAGGAGTTGAAGTTGAAGTGATTCTTGGGATTCTTGACCCCTCAAGGTATTTAAATAATTCCTACCCTTATGTTTACGTTGGTTATCAAGAGTTTTAGTGATTCTAAGTAAGGAGGGGATAGTGGTGAAAGTGGTAAGTGGATGAAAGACAAGATAGTGACTTAGGGTTATTTTCTAAAAGATGATTGGGAAATGATTTGATATATATATATGTGTTGTCATTTTTAATGTGAGTATTTTAGTTGATGTGGAATCGAATGAGAAGTTGGAGAGTTGTAGGCTTACAAGGAAATTATTGTCTATAGTTCGTTGAGCTTTATACGCATTGGAGGATGGCTAGTAAGCGAAGTAAATAGCCTAATTAAGCCCTATGTTATCTTAACTGTAGACTTGCAAGTTCAAGAGGTAGAAGTTGGGTGATTGCGTATACTTCAAGGTATGTGAAGGCTAACCTTTCATTCTTTTGGCATGATCCTATGATATGATCCCACAAGCGAGTAAGCGAGATTTCATATTACTCTACTCTTAGAAGTATTAGGAGTACTCGATTTTTGATGTTCATGTACCCCATTTATGAGTGATCCTTCTATTCATGAGTCCAGTCTTATGTAGCCAGTCCTGTGCATACAGCTTAGTCATGCATTACATTCATTATATATTTATGTACATTTGACTAGAAGGCATTATATACGCACACATATCAGGCATTATATACGCGAATATTAGATATATGTAAAGTATGAGAAGAAATATAGGCGTTATATACGCATTACTACTATGATGATGATATTGATTATGGCCACAGAGGAGCCAATATGATATGACGAGATGCCATAGAGGCTTACAGCCATTATATACGCACATACATCAGGCGTTATATACGCACTCATATAGATGCACGGTCATCATTGATAGGTATGAGCATGCATATTATGTGCCCACAGAGGCATTATCAGTTATGTAGATTTAGGCAGATACTAGTTCATACAAGTATATGCGGTCAGTCATTTCAGCTTATGAGTTCAGATCTTATCCATGATTCTCATATGTATATGTATATGTTGTTGCTCTTATGCCTTACATACTCGGTATATTATCCGTACTGACTCCCCGTTGCTCGGGGGGCTGCGTTCACTGCGGTACATGTGAGACATACAAGTGGTCCGTCCCGTAGGACCTCTAGATTCAAATTGCATGGTCGATGCGCTCCATTCGATCCGGAGCTACAGTCAGTTTGGTATGCCCCTTTTGAGATGTGTATGCATATGGGTATGACGGGGCCCTGTCCCGTCCTTTCTACAGCTTTCATTCCAGTAGAGGTCTGTAGACAGTTGTATGTAGTAGTCAGATGATGTAGCCTTGTCGGCTTTGATTCTTTTGTGTACAAGATATGTAGTGACCAGTGGGTTTGCACTTGTTTTGTTCTTCGCATGTTGCGTATATATATGCATTGTACGAGTTTCGATGTTTTCCGAGAGAGATTAGTTTGTGCCGGTTATGGGCCTTTGATGTTCGCATCTCTCGATAAGTATTTAGGGGTGTTTGGTCACAGAGGTCGACTCCCGTTACGGCTCATCGGGTTGGGTCGTGACAGAAGCCCTCCTAAAAGATGATTTGGAAATAAAATGTATCTGCAACTCTAAAAGGATATTCTATGAACTTTAGGGTCAATGTTATAATATGAGGAAAGGAGGAGAGCCTTTAGGAGTAAAGTAACTGGAAATCTTTAACCCCGGGGGTACGCAGGATGCTCTAACGATTTAGTCAGTAAGAAACTGATCAATCAACGAGATAAGAACAAGGATGATGGGACGACACAAATGATTAGAACATTAATGGCATGGGACAAGAATTCCAGTAAAGGCCAAGAGATTCGGTCATAGAGGGAGTAGAATGAAATGTAAGGAACATGTATGGAAGACATATCGGCCGTAGCGTCAAAAAGACGGATAAAGGCTCGATGAACGAAGCATAGAGAGAGTGTAAACTGTAAGAATTTCGTGCTAAGAGCAGGAAGTAGCTGGACACTAGGAAAACCTTGATGCACAGCTGCAACACAAACACGTAGTTAGGAAGAATTGCGACTAAATGAGCTAAACGAGTGGAAGGACTAACAATGGATGGAAGGGCATGGAATAGTGACGGGATGGTATGGTATAGACCTAGATGGAAGGAGAACTTAGGGCAAAAAGAGATTTTCAGCGTTAAAAGGGATTCACACTCATAACGAAACACTCCAAAGTTTCCTAACCTAAGAATAAAGGATGACTAATGGAAATAGGCATTATACAAGTAAAAGAAACTATGAGGACTAAAGGAAGGAGAAGTGTGTCAATGAAATGGTTAAAGGGAATTATGTGGTCCGCCGGACAATAAGGAGAAAGTTAGTGAATCAGTAGGCTTGCCCAAGGGAAAACAAATTGAAATTATAAGACAATAGTTATGTGAAAGATGCAAAGATGCGATCATGAAGAAAACCGATTTTCTTTTAGTTATATATCTATATGTGTGTGCACAAGTTGTAGTACCATAAAGGAAGATGAAGACCCGACGAAAGAAAAAAATGAAAGGGTGTACTTTGTGAGGATATCATGTTAAGAACAAGAGCTGACAGGACACTAGAAGGACTATGATGCATAGCTGCGATGCAAACGAGTAGTTAAGGAGAATTACGAGACAAATGAGCTAAGATAATGAAAGGACGAGTCGTGGGAATGGATGGTGTTGAATATCAACTTTCAATGGTATAGTATAGACATAAATAGGAATTTGGAACCTAGAGCAAGGAGAATTTCAAGGATATTAAGAAGATAGTCATAGAGAAAGACTAGGGCTAAAAGAGTGTGGTATAGTCGGACACTCCATAACGGGCTTAATGAATTCCGATGTCCCCATTAATTCATTAACCTAGGGGACTACTAGTCATGAGAGGTAGAAGTGAAAAGACAATAAAGAAGGCGTTAGGATTGTATCCGATATGTATAAGCATTTTTATTTGATACAAGAACTCAACTAGCAAAAAGGAAAACAAGTTAAACCATGCGATGAAAAGAACTCCGACATTTTATGGAATAGAGGAGTTGAAGGATCGCTAAGGTCGGTCAGATGACTATCAAAGACGGTTAACACTCAAAGGTTACAGTATATGAAACATCCTTTAAAAGGGGGGAATAACAAATTCAGTTCTAAGATGAGCTACAATATTCCGAAGCTCAGGAAAAGGGAAATCTTAGCACTAGAAGAGATGAAAGTTTTAGCAAGAGGAATAAGTATAGGGGGTTCAATGATATCCAAAGGAAAGGGAGATAGTGTGCCTATGAATAGCAAGACGATGCTAGCTACCTAAGATTAGAAAGTACCTCGCAAGTCGTGGAGTCACAAGTCGCCGGTCATATCAAAGGTGAGAGTATATGTTATAGAACCATATAGATAACCGTCTTGATGCAATGGCCGACAAAAATAGTGTACGGACAACGATGGGGAGTCAAAGAAGAACATCGGCTAATTTAAGTCTCAAATGATCACCGGTGCAAGAGAATCAAGGACTTAAGAAGAAAGCATATTTGTATCAAAAGGAAGTTATGATTAAGTAGGATTTTATCTTAGTTCCACGTTTATGAGTTTATATTGCAATTATGCTAAAACTGAGGAGAGGAAATTGTAGGAAATTGTAGGAAAAGTTCAGGTATGAATAGGACGATATTGTACGGAATTAAAGAGTTCGACCAAGGAATTAAAAAGGAGATGATGTAGTAGGTATATAAGGTCGACAAGTACAAAAATGGATAATCTAAAATAACACCAAGAAGCAAGCAAGGAAGAGTACCATATCTGAACAAAGGAATTTGTCTACTAGTAGAGAAATAAGGAGCAAGGCAAAAGAGTACAACAATTGAGAGTGCTCATAGGCGGGAGGCCGACCAATTATGAGTTAAGACCATCTTAATGGCAACAGGTCCCAGAACAGTAAGTAGATATCAGTTGACAACTGAATACATACATAAGAACATGAGGATATGGAACTAATGAATGAGTTCGATAGAGAATTGGGAAGATATGAAATAAGACTAATGAGCCCATAGTATAAGAGCATAGAGATCAGGAACTAAAGGAGGACAACCATTTCAAGAAACTAATAAAAGCGTCTTAAGCTCGCAAGCTACAACATTCGAGGATGAATGTTCCTAAGGGGGGAAGGATGTTACACCTCGCATTCTCAGAGCCTGAGCATGCCACGTACTTCATGATATTAATGGAATATCGGAGACGTTCCATGAAGTTTTGGAAGGTACAAGCCATGGGAAGTTCGTAACAATGAAGTAAAGAATGAATTATGATCTCGTAAGTCGTAACCGGGAAGGACAACCTTGAAACCAAAGGACATGACCATTATCAAGTATTATTAATGATAAATATCATGTATAGAGAGTTTTAGAAGATTCCGGGACCAAGCAAAGCGAAGAAAATAAGTTTGTCGAAAATTTGGAAAAAAAAGTTGGCAGAATTCTGGACAGAATTTTGGGTGACATTTGGAAGGGTATATATCCGAGTATATGAGGAGTTTAAGGTGTTTCAAAAGCCTAAAATGAAGTTCATCGAGTCTAGTTTCCAATACAACAAACCATTCATCAATCTGACATCGGAACAGGGAGTTATGGGCATTTTAAAACGGACAGTTAGAGGAACCCGAACCTGGGCGGGAATCCGAAAAAATCCATTTAAAAGCCCACTTATGTTTTGACCCGGCCCAATCCGAATTTGGCACCTATAAAAGGGCCTCTACACTTCATTTTAGTCATTTTTTCTTCAACTCCATAATCCTCTAGAACTCCCCTTACCTCTCCACACTTCTCTGGAGTTTTCCACACTTCTCTCTCCACTACAAGAATATTCCTGAAGGCTCTCCACCATTCCAAAACATTCTATACATCACAAAAGCGGATTAAACTCCAAAGCCCCAAGCTAAGTCATGGAGAAGGATTTTTCTTGTCTCCACTTAATGTTGTGATAAATTTGGCCTTGGAAGAAGTTGAGTGGGTGAAGTTCTTCTAGTGTAAGGTATGTTCTCCATCCTATTTGTGATGATTAAGTTGATTTGAAGGTTTAGCAAGTCCTATAAAAGAAGAGAATCATAGTATAAAAGTTGCAAATTATTAAAGTGAAGATGATGACTATGGAATGAATTTGAAAGGAGATTTTGGATTAATTTGAGATTAAGTTCAATATAATTCTTTGATTATGGTATTATGGATATTTTTATGGTTAGTTGAGAAATTTGGAAAACATCGTGTGGGATGTTTTATGGAGCCTATTGGTGTTGATAATATTGTTGTGATGTTGGTATTGTTATTGTTGTTGTTGGTTGTTAGATTGTGATTTCAGGCTAGGCAAATAAACAGGAGAGGTGCTGCCCGAATTTCGGCAGATTCTAAACGAAATTAAATTGAAGGCTTAAGATGAGCGTATGACATTGAGCCTAATAATAGTATGAATGGTTTCTATGTAGATTTACGAGCTTGGAAGGATAAACGTTGAATGACTAAAGCGATCGAAAGGTATGTTAAGGCTCGTCCCTTTCTTTCAAAGGCATGATTCCTATGGTATGAGTCCATAAGTGTTTCCACAACCTCCTTGATTTCAGAAGCTAGAAGTTTATGACTCCTAAAGCTTCTTGTGATGTTAAAAATGAGAATGTTTTTATGAGGATTACGTTGAGGATGATTTTAGGCTTAAAGGTCTCAAATATGATTTCAACGATGATGTAAAAATGTTAGCTATTTCATGATTTTCTCGATTAATTTCATTGTTGTTGATCTCACCTTATAAATTATTCCTTCAAGGTGGGATAGAGCGATAGTTTTAGTTGAACTCCTATGCATGCCATGAGTATAATATATGTATATAGCTATTTTGTGACATTACAGAGTTCGATTATTTCATTTTGATTATGCACTGCACTCAATTTCATTCTTCATATATATGTATATAAGGCACGGTTGACGGGGGTGACGCGTGACCTTTTGTTGTATATATATAAGGCACGATTAACGTAGGGTGTGTTGTGACCTTTGTTGTATATATATAAGGCACAGTTGACAGGGGGTGACGCTGTGACCTTTGTTGAGTGTATATATGGCACAGTGGACAGGGGGTGACGCTGTGACCATTGTTGTGTGTATATATGGCACAGTTGACAGGGGGTGACGCTGTGGCCTTTGTTGTGATGTGTATATGTATGGCACAGTTGACAGGGGTGACGATGTGGCCTTTGTAGTGATGTGTATATGTATGGCACAGTTGACAGGGTTGACGTTGTGGCCTTTGTTGTGATGTGTATATATATGGCACGGTTGATAGAGGGTGACGTTATGGCCTTTGTTATGGTGTGTGTATATATGGCACAGTTGACAGGGGATGATCTTTGTGGCCTTTGTTATGATATTTCTATGGATATATGTGTTTCTTTGATATAGCTATACTGATGCATTTATTTTGCCCATTCATTAACATGTCTCAAATGTTTTCTAGGATTTTATGTACATGTTGATTTCATGCCTTACATACTCAGTACACTATTCGTACTGACTCCTTTCTTCGAGGCGATTTCATGTCCGCAGTACGAGACACTCGGTTGGTGATCCTCCGATTTAGGACTTGACTCGAGCCTTGGAGGGCTCTAGTGTTCGGAGCTCGAGTCGTTTTGGTACGATCCTTTGACATAGGCTTTGTTATACTCTTAGAGGTCTATAGACATATGTGGGTTGCGTGTATACGGTTTGATCGGCTATGCGAGATGTAGTTTGTTTTGGATATTCCGTGCGTAGTGGCGGCCTTATCGGCTTGCATATTTTGTTATGTTTGGTTAGCTGTGGCTTTTCTAGACAAGGTTCTTTTATATGTATGATATGATGAGTTTACTGACGTCTTTTTCTGATTGCCATATTGTTTCCAGTTTCGATCTGATCATATCGAGCAGGTTCATATACGGGTGTCCAGTTCGGGCATTGGTCATGGCCCATCGGTTTGGATCATGACATCACAAGCATAATATGACGACTTTTGAACAAGGGGGAGATGAAGGTACCTTAAGGTACCGAGGTAGATTATGTGTTCTAAATATAGATGGGCTCAGAGAGCGAATCATGTCAGAAGCTCACAACTCCAAGTATTCCATTCACCTAAGTTTTACTAAGATGTACCATGATCCTAAACAGATTTATTAGTGGAATGATATGAAGAAGAATGTAATAAATTTTGTAGTTAAGTGGCCGAGTTGTCAGCAAGTGAAAGCCGAACACCAGAGGCCTAGTGGCTTCGCTCAGAATATTGATATTCCTGTCTGGAAATGGGAAATGATCAATATGGACTTTGTATTAGGTCTACCTCTTTCATCTAGGAGGCATGACTCTATTTGGGTGATCGTTGACCGGCTTACTAAGTCGGCGCACTTTTTGCAAGTCAAGACCACAAATCCAGCAGAGGATTACGCCAAGTTATATGTTAATGAAATTATCAGATTGCATGGGACACCAGTGTCTATTATTTCAGATCGTGGTGCTCAGTTCACAGTGAACTTCTGCAAATCCTTTTGGAAAGGATTGGGTACCAAGATAAACCTCAGTACAGCTTTCCATCCGCAGACACATGGTCAGGCAGAGCGCACTGTTCAGACTCTTGAGGACATGTTGAGAGCATGTGTCCTAGATTTCAAAATTAATTAGGATGATCACCTACTCCTCATTGAGGTCTCTTATAATAAGAGTTATCATGCTAGCATTGGGATGGCACCGTTTGAAGCTTTGTATGGGCGAAGGTGTAGGTCACTGATTGGTTAGTTTGAAGTTGGTGAAGCAGAATTGTTAGGGCCAGATTTGGTTAATCAGGCTATGGAGAAAGTCAAGTTTATTAAAGAGCGTTTGAAAACGGCTCAGAGTCGCCAGAAGTCTTACACAAATGTGAGGTGAAGAGACTTAGAATTTCAAGTTAATGATTAGGTGTTCCTTAAAGTCTCGCCCATGAAGGGTGTTGTGAGATTTGGGAAAAAAGGGAAGCTTAGTCCCTGATATATTGGACCTTACAGAATTCTGCTTAAGGTCGGTCAAGTAGCTTATGAACTTGAGTTGCCCCAAGAGTTGGTTGTTGTTCACCCTGTATTCCATGTGTCCATGTTGAGAAAGTGTGTGGGTGACCCATCAGTGGTTGTTCCTGCTAACACTATAATACTTAAGGATGGCCTCACCTATGAGGAGATCCCCATAGCCATTCTTGATCGTCAGGTTCGCAAGTTAAGAACTAAGGAAGTAGCCTCAGTGAAAGTCCTATGGAGGAGTCAGAAATTTGAAGAGGCTACATGGAAAGCAGAAGAGGATATAAAATCCAGATACCCTCATTTGTTCAAAGAGCAAGTAGAAAACATTCCAGGTAAATACCTTTTCTAGCCATGTTGTGTTTCCATACACGTTCACTTCTCACGTTTCATGTTCATACCGCTAAAACTCATGTCTCATTCTTCAGTATTCATTTTTCCATGTAATCACGTCATTTCATGTCCCATGTTTCATGTCATGTTTCCTTCATATTCATTTATTCAAGCCATGTCCAGTCCCAATCTTAACCACGACCCATTATTCGAATGAATGATCCTAAGAGGGAGATATTGTAAGATCTCGTAAATTCGTACTAAACCATATTCATGACTCAGGAGGTTAGAAACCCAAGAAGGGGAGTGTTGGAATCGAAAATATGTTTCAGTTCAGAAAACCCAGCGTTACGCTTCGAGGGATGGACCGTAACATGTGTTACGGACCGTTATACATACAATAACGGGTATGGCTTCGAAAAATCACCATCTCGTAACTTGAACCAAAGAAAGATTCATCATTACAGATCGTAACACGAGATACGGTCCGTATCTCGTGTCCGTAAGCTAACCTCAAAAATCAGACCCTCTCTGCAAATTTGACACGCATTACGGTCAAGTGTTACGGACTGTAACATGTGTTACGAACCGTAACACCGTCCATAATAGTGCCACGACTGTAACAATTAAAAGACGGGAATTCAATTTTATTTCATAAGTCTCATTCCTCTCAAGCCCTAACACGAAAGCTCTCTCCTCTCAACTTCTCCAAGCATCAAGGTAAGCTCCTTAAGACCATCCTAAGTGAATTCCATCAATTACCCATGAATTCTAAGTAGGAATTTCATGTTCTTAGCATAGGGTTTTAAAGAAAACCCAACTAAAGGAATCAAAGGCCAAGGATTAGAATTCTTCTTCCAAGTTCAGATTTTTACTTCTAGCTTGGAGCATTACCAGGTATGTAGGGTTACTATCTACGTGTGGGAACATCATTGTTCTTCCCCACACTTCTTCTTCTATAAAGTATGAAGCTTTACGAAAACTAGGATTTTTAATCATGTTCATGATAACCCTAGGTCCATGCCCCATGTTATATTATGTATTAAATTTTTATAAATTCTTCATTGCGTTGTTGATACATCATTATGATTGTTGAGAATCTGTTCGTAATCCATGAAAACCCATACCTTGCATTCCATGGGTTCTTACATGAAAGTTTATGAACTATTATGATATTTTCAAGGAAAGCTGTATATGTTTTATAAGTTCATGCAAGAATAATACCAATGATATCCATGTACATGCAAGTCATGATACATAAAAAAGCCATGGGCAGGAAGTGCCACTTATTTTCCATGTTCATATTTTTTTTAGAGTTGCATTAATTATCGAGAAGGCTTCAAGCAGCCTGAACTACGTAGCCACCTTAGGATGAGGATCGCTCCACCCATGCTTAGGACGATCTCTCATAATGACTGGTTCCTTTCATAATATTATTAAATCTCATGTCCCTGGCAAGGTATGAATGTTCTGCTGGTAGGACGCAAGAACCAAACCATGTTATTGGTTATATATACTGCTCTCCCTACTCACGATACTTTACACATGTTATATTTTTTATATGTGCTCATGTTCATGATCATGTTTCAGTTCAGTCTGTTTTATGTTATTTCCATGTGCCATGTTACTTCATTCAGTTGCTTTACATACAATACATTCAATGTGCTGACGTCCCCTTTTATTGCCCGGGGGCCTGCATTTCATGATGCAGGTACTGATTTACAGGACAACGCATCTGCCTAGGAGGACTTCGCACTTATCAGCTTGTTGGTGAGCCCCATCACTTCCAGGGCTTAGATATTTATTATATATTATTTTCATGATAAGATATGCATTTAAAGGTAGGATGGGTGACTTGTCCCAATGAGTATGTTTTCATGTTAAGACTTATGTAGAGGTTTCATAGACTAGACTAGTCAAACATGTCATGTCAGATGTTCAGAGTTGGATAGCCATTTTGGCTCATTTACGATATTTCCGCATTCATATTTCAAATCAGTGTTTTATTAATGCTATGATTCTCATGTTTTATAAAATCTCATCACATTCATGTTATATTTTCGCTCATGTATGCCTCATGATGATTCAGCAAGCGATGTGGTTCGCTCGGTCACATGCAGTATGGCACCGAGTACCGTGTTTCGCCCATGCCATGGTTCGAGACTTGACAAAGCTTGGTATCAGAGCACTAGGTTCAAGTGTCTTTATGGATTCTATGAAAAAGTGTCCAGTGGGGTCTCTTTTATATGTGTGAGGGCCCCATACATATAAACAATTGACCACCAAAACATTCAGGATTGTCTCACTTCTTTCATACTCTAGATCGTGCAGTTAGAGCAGTACTCTAAGGATGCCTTTCTAATTCGTGTATGTATGTAGTTTCAAAAAATGCCTGCAAAAAGAAAATACACCAGGAGGACCACAACTACTAGACAGAGGGCTACCGTGGATGTAGCTCATGAAGAGATCATTCCCACTCAGACAATAGCCCCAACCTCTCCTACAGTTACACCTCCTAGTGATTCGGATGGGGATGTTAGGAGTGCTATCAACATGCTCACACAACAACCGGTAGCGGAGGCCCAGGGTTAGGAATCTGGGTCAAGTTCAGGGATTAATGGAGAGTCTTCTAAGACTAAGGACTTTCTCACGATGAATCCCCCAGTCTTCACGGGGATAAAGAAGCACGAGGACCCTCAGGACTACATTGATACTTTTCAGAAAATCTTTAGTATTATGACAATTACGGAAACCGAAGCAGCTACTGTTGGAGCTCATCACCTGCAGAGCATTGGTAACACATGGTATGAATCTTGGGAATTATTCCGAGGTGAGGATGCACCTGATGCTACATGGGATGAATTTGCAAGCTCATTCCTAGACCACTTCATGCCAATAGAAGTCAGAGAAACTAAGGCTGAGCAATTTCAAAAGCTTAAGCAGAATGGCAGGTCAGTTTAAGATAACTATTTGGAATTTGTTAGTCTGGCTAAGAATGCTCCACTCATGATACCGGACATGCGGGCAAGAGTAAAGAGGTTTGTTGGTGGTCTGGATCCCCATTTGTACGATGGGGCCAATACTGCTGCACAGAACGGGGAAATGACTATCTCCAAGATGGTTGCTTACGTACAGAGGAATGAGACAAGGCTAAAGAATGAGGAAGCCTTGCCGAAAGAGAAAGACAAGGAGCTTAACAAGAGGGTTAAGTCTACCGGACAGTTCGGCGGTAATACAAATAGTAAATTCTTTAAGAACAAGTCAGCAGGACCTGTTCCATCCATAAATGCCCCAATCCCTAAGTTTTGAAATGACAAGAAGCAAAACTTCAAACCATCGAGCTTTTATTCTCAGGCGAGTGTGGGTCAGTCAGCCTATACTATTCCAGCTTGCAGTAATTGTAGCAAAAGACACATAGATGAGTGTCGTATGGGTACAGATGCGTGCTATGGTTGCGGCTAGAAGGGCCACATTCAGAGATATTGTCCATCAGCTAGACAGGGTACCGGAGGTTACGTGGCGCAGTCCACAAATTTAGCAGTCCCTCATAATAATCAGGCCCAGCTGGGGCACACTGCAGCTAAGTCTGGAAATGCAGGCGAAGGATGAAACCATTTGTATGCATTGATAGGTCGTCAGGATACAAAAGCTCGTGCAGATATGGTCACAGGTACACTAACAGTTTTCACTTTTGACGTATATGCCCTTATTGACCCAGGATCCACCTTATCTTATGTAACCCCATTTCTGGCAAAGCAGTTTGGTAGGATTCCTCTATGAATGCAGAATTTCAGGTTGGACCTATCTCTGTTTCTCGTGGCTGATAGTAGCTCCGAGAGTTGCTTAGAGTCTACAGGGAGAGCACTAGACGTCCACCACTTTGAAGACTCTTCTTTGTTTATGTCTTATTTTCTATTCCGAGACATACTCAGACTTTATGTATTATTAATATTCCAGACTTGAAGGTTCTAGTTAGATGCTCTTGTATGTTTTAGACCAGACTCTGGGGTTTATTTTTCTCACTTTCGTGTATTTTTCTATATTATCATCGTCAGATTATGTGATTTTATCTCTTCCACTCATTTAATTATTTTTCTATTGTTTTACTATTGTTGGGTTGGGGATTCGCCTACCGAGGTGCGAAAGGTAGGTGTTACACCCCGTACTTTTATATGTTGAGTTTCGTCATGAGTTAATCGACGTAGATTGAGAAAGAGAAATTTTCATTAAGGTTATAAGAGATTCTACATGATCATCCTATGTACAGGAGAGTTTATAATCATGCTTGGCAAGTGTTGGGAAGGTTGGACGTAAAATGAATCAGAAAGAATAAGTTTCGTCGAAAGTCGGCAAGGTTGAGAATGTTATAACCCGTACTTCAGGGTAAGAACTAGGAGTTATTAATATGATAAGGAGGTCATATTTTAAGGTGTTTAAAGTGCTTAATTTTCATATGTTATGTTTTGAGGTCAAGCGAGTTGTAAAACAAAAGTAGGGAAAAGTTGTCGCAAGTTACGTTCATAATTTTACTTAAATTTGGGTCTAATGTCACTGAGCTTTTCTCCCAATGTACTTGGAGTTACGGTCCACCTACCATATTGAAGGTCTACGAGTCTAGTTTCCAACGTATTAAACCATTCATCCATATGACATCGAAACAGAGAGATATTCGCGTTTTCGCGAGACTGCATAGTCAGCCTTGCTGGGACCCACTAGAGGCGGTGGAAACATTTTGATATGTATCAAACGCCTACAGCTCATTTTAATTCATATTTCTCACTCTTTACAGACCCAAAACCCTTCTCTTCATAATCCTAAGGTTCCAAGGCCAAAATCAAGTGG
The DNA here is from genome assembly GCF_029784015.1 of Lycium ferocissimum. Lineage (NCBI taxonomy): Eukaryota > Viridiplantae > Streptophyta > Magnoliopsida > Solanales > Solanaceae > Lycium > Lycium ferocissimum. The sequence goes on along the minus strand of NC_081343.1, from coordinate 30,242,733 downwards.
AAACAACCAAATCTTCCATCAAGAAATTTGGAAACTACAAGAGTAGCAAGCCTATGGTATTGTATATTGTATAGTGATTGAGGATGAAGTTGAACTTATTCAGCCATGGTTCTTGGGTTTCTTGCACTGATTAAGGTATGTATAACACCCCTTTGGCTGTGTTTTAGCTTAATTTGATGTTGGTAAAGTTGTTTGAGGCCAAACACCACAAGACTACCTCGAAATAAGTGAAGTTAAGCCACTGTTTTGTAGGGGCTGTTTTGAATGTTTAAATGTGACTTCTATTGGTTGTAAATTATGGATTATAACTTGAATATATTGTCACTACGGTTATTGATATTATTCATGTGTTAGTTGGAAAAAATGGAGAAGAAAATATATAAAATCTACGAATAGAAAGTAAAGGATTAGGCGTAGGAGTATGGATTGTTTTGGAATACATTTTAAGGATATTTTGGGATAAATATGATATGGTAAATATATGCATATTTTTATGAAGGGGTTGGACTGAATTATGAAAGGAGAGTTGGGTTTGAATGATGCTTTGTTATTCGTTAAACGAGCTTGCCGCTTGATATGATTCTTAAAGTAATCAAAGAGGTTTATATTGAATTATATTGTAGTTGTTGCTATTGTTGATTGTTGTTGTTGTTGTTGGGCTGTTGATGGCCCTTGGTGTCCTTTGGGATGTAGTATAAACAAGGGAGGTACTGCCCGATTTTCCATAGGTTATAAGATTAGCAAAGTATGATAGTTGTGACACTGTTTGTTGACGACGACATCATTTCTCTTGTTGTAGATGCGAGGAGATTCTGCGAGCTAAATTATAGACTAAGGAGGAGATCATACAAGTATGTTAAGGCTATCCCTTTTTTTTTTTTTTTTTTTTGGCATGAATCTGATGAAAAGAACGAAACGAATGAACAAACATTATCCATAATGATTCCACTCTTAGAATGTTAGAAAGCTTATGTTCTTCGAATTCTCAATAATGTTACTACTTACCTTTGATGATTATTGATTTTAACTTATGATCATTGCTCAGTAGAAGTAAGACATATTGATGATGTTAGTTCCATAACGACGTTCGGAGGTTACCGACCCTACGTCACTCCGAAAGGCATAGAAGTTGCTCCTATGAGTCATTCATGCATTATATATATATACACACTTATTTTACCACACCGAGCCGCGCTATAGTCAGTCGGGTACGGCACCTACTGTGCTCACAACTGCAGTTGGGTACGGATAACACCGAGCTTGTCATGGTCGGGTATGGATAACACTAAGCCTATATTATATGGTACGGGTACGGTATTGTGATATATGTATATGAATTTTGAAAGAAAATGTTATATCCCGTATTTTTGTACGTTGGAATATTTTTAAGCTAACCGAGATAAATTCAAGGACAAGATTATTTTGGGATATGAAACAAGGACTTTTAATCCCCGATATTAATATGACACGACTTGCTTGCAACTTTCTATTAGTGTAGAAATATTAGTGGAGATTAGGGATTAATTAACCATGATTAGATTATTAAGTGGGGATTAGTGATTAATTGAGATTAATTAAGTTAATTAGACCACTAAGTGGGCCCCACAACATGTGGCCAAATCGATTGGTACTTGGTTGAGTGGGACATATGTCATTGTGGCTTGACATGTGTCATCATATGGACAGCATATATAAGTTAAAATGACTGCTTAACTCATAAATCAGATTTTCATATTCCATAAGTTGAATTTAGGAGAGAGAAGCTCTCCCTCTTCACCAAGAAGAGAGAGAAGCTCATGGACAAGCTATGGCAGCTTCTTCAACTCACGGCCAACCCTTCTTCACACCATTGAATGGGTAATTTCATCTTGTTTTAGGGAAGAAAGAATGAACAGCCATGGCAGCCCTTGATCACCCAAGTTTTTGGTAGCAAAATTCTTGATTTCCTAAGGTGTTCTAAGCATACAAAGGAGCAGCAAAGTTAGAGAATTAAGTTGAAGAAGATGAAATTGTGCAAATGGTGCAAGTCATTATGGAATCTGCCCAAGTTGAATTTGAGGTAAGGTTTCTTCTTTTGGTTATAAAATTGGAGTTAATGATGTTGTAACGAAGAGATTAATTTGTATTAGATGAAATTGAAAGTAAGAAAGATGGTATGATTTCGTTAGGGTTTGAAAATGGACAGAATTGGAGTGTTTAAGTTAGATTGGGGTTGATTGTTGTTGTTGTTATATTGTTATGGATTATGTGTTAAAAGTGAAGAAATTGTATATGTTAGAGTTAAGATTCCGTTGGGCCATGTTGGGGCTGTTCTAATCTAATAATGGTGGGTTAATTTTAAATTAGTGTTGTCGTTGTTGTTGTCATTGGTTATATGATGAAAGTGAAGGAACTTGATATTTAAAGTTATAATTATATTGTATTGAGAACGATTTGGTTTGGTTGTGTTGTTGCTCTTGTTGAATTGGAGGACTAAGTTCTTGTTGAATTGAAGGACTAAGAGTAGTTAAGGCTATGTATTGTGTTGTTGTAATTGTTGGACTATTATAAGGTCGTTTCGATGAAGTGTTGTGGCTATAGATTATTAAGAGTAACTTGAATATGTCGTAGTCGTTATGTTAAAGATTATGGAATGTCGTAATGTGTGGGCTGATTTGGAATGTTGTGCGGGCTGTCTCGGGACATTCTTGAATCTTGTTTTGGCTAGTCTTGATATAGTACTTGAACGTGTGGTTGTTGATGTTAACTTGGTTGTTTATAGTTGGCTTGAATATAAGGAAATGTCGCCTAATTTTTAGAAATGAGCTACTAACGTTGGAATACGTTTTGAACCTTCCCGTAGCTTAACCATAGTTCTTGACGTCTTAATATAGGTTGAGACACTATTAAATAGCATATACGTATTGTGTCACGGATAAGCGTTAAAGGTGTGAAGCTATCCCTTCTTTCTTTTGGCATGTCTTAGATATAAGTGACGTATGATATGAGCTTTGGGGTAATTCTATTCATAAGTTCCGAGTGTGATTCATGATTCTTATTCACTTCTTGATGTTAGAACTCTTAAGGTAATTGAGCTATTGCCCCTCGAGTCTTCTATACGTTGGATAGTAGTTGGTATGTAAAAGTTCCTATTCTTAAAGACACTACAATGACTAATGACTCTTGACTTCCGTAAGCTATTTCATGTTATCTCGATACGTGTCTATGATTCCTGAGGCTCTATTTGATATAGTCCATAGTGACATTCAAAGGGTACTTAACATGACTATCGCCTTTGATACTTGAGTGTTAGTTTATTCTACTTATTCTATTGAGTCTCGGATGATGATTTAGTTTGCATATGGTTTCTCACTACTCGCTCGTGCATGTTGTTATTGTTATCTTTCACCGAGTCCGGGCCGGGTATGTTATCGTGCACGGTTTTTTACATTGTTCACCGAGTCCCTCACTAGAGGCGGATATATATATATATACGATGATATGATATATATATGATGATATGATGATATGATGATGATGATATGGCACCGAGTCCCATGATGGGCCGGGTATGGTATACGTGTACACGACTTTATTCACCGAGTCCCATAATGGGCCGGGTATGGTATATGATAATGATATGCATGATTTTATTTCATAAGGCACAGGTACAGTGATTTCTTGATTATCATACTTGTCTCCTGGAATCTCTACTTCAGTTATGATCTTCCTTATTGTATTTCATGCTTTATATACTCAGTACATATCTCGTACTGACCCCCTTTCTTCGGGGGGCTGCGTTTCATGCCCGCAGGTACAGATACTCGCTTTGGTGATCCTCCAGCTTAGGACTTCTACTCAGCTGTCTTGGAGTGCTCCGTTGTTCCGGAGCCTAGACTTTCGATACAGATCTTTTGATGTATATGTATATGTTTATCGGGGGTACGGCGGGGCCTATCCGTCATATTTCACTATTGATACTCTTAGAGGTCTGTAGACATATGTGTGGGTTGTATATAGATGTTGTTCGGTTGTGTCTATATGACTTATTTTGGGATGTTTCGTAGTGGACCTTGTCGGCTTGCTATATATATATATTTTGGGATGTTGTATGTAGTGGCGGCCTTGTCGGCTTGCGTATATGTTTGGGGATGTTCCCGTACGTTATGATAGCCTTGTCGGCTCGTGTATTATGTTATCTTTTGATTAGTTGTGACTCCTCGGGAGACGGGTTATATATATATATATATATATATATGTGACGTTTTGAGATGATGACGTTTTGTTTTCACAAAGTTCCTATATGATGTTTAGTTTCGGTTTGATTATGTCTAACGGATATGTATACGAGTGTCCGGCTCGGGCACTAGTCACGGCCTACGGGGTTGGGTCGTGACAAAAGTGGTATCGAGCAGTTCATCCTCGGAGTGTCTACAGACCGTGTCTAGTAGAGTCTTGTTTATCGGTGTGTTGTGCACCACATCTATAAACAGGAAGCTACGGGACATTTAGGATGTTACCTTTCTTTCATATCTAAGATCGTGCGATAGAGCCAAGCCATAGGAAATGAGATTCCTTATACTAACCCTTGATTTTAGCGAGAAGAATGGCATCGACGAAGAAAGTGGCCCGATGATATTGGAAGTTACAAAGTACGCAGGTAAGCAACGGTATGAAAGATGTATGTCGGGCAAGGTATTTGAAGTACGATTGAAATGTAAAGTTGAAGATTGAAAGGGAAAGTAAACAGGAAAGTGTAACAGGTGCAGTTTGAGTTGGACATACGAGGTAAGTTCATCATTTTCATACGTTGTTGATATTGGGAGCCCTGTGTGTGGTATATGATATGATATATATATATATATATATATATATATATATATATATATATATATATATATGTTGGCCCCCGTGAGGCATTGTTGGTATTCCTGCGTGCAGGTTTTGAGATAGTAAGAAATACAGAGGAAACTCTGCCAAAATTTTCCTAGAAATAAAAAAGAGAATGAGATATAGGTTTGTAATATGTCTTGAAAGGTCGTGTCAATAGTAATGATAGGATTTGACTAAGTTGCGAGTACGGCTGACCTCGAGAAATAAGTTAACTTGAATTGATGGTAATAGCAATTAGGAGGTCGATATCGATATGGAAAAAAAAAAAGAATTTGGAAAGGGCTTGTGATACTAAGAGATGATTTAGAAAAGGTGGCAAATCTTGATAGAGTGTTATATTAAGGTACGATTTGAATTGATAAGCGAGGGATAAATTATGACGAGTTTATAGTTAAAAGAAGTAATAGTATGATTAAGACAAGAGTATAGAGGAAAAAGAATTGTGACGGATATGAATGTATTGATAAGACAACTTGTGAGATATTAAGATAAGATAAGAGGGTAAAAGGTTAAGACGCTTAAAGTGTAATCAACCCATAGTAAGAATCGTGAATAAGGTTAAGAAGTGTTACACTATAGGATTGAATACGAACAGGATATAATGTGAATATAATGAGGATTGTTATGAAAATAAGTAAAGCCTAGTGAGGAAGTGACTAAAAGATATGACGTGATCTATGTGACTAAAGTATAAAAGCGAGCTATAGAACGAATAAGAAAGACTTATCAAGTTCTGTAGGGAAAGTTTAGAATAAAGGTTATATGATAACGGAAATGATAGCGAGCACAAGAAAAGAAAGAGTAATTGAAAGAAGGAAATAAGAAGAAAGCGAGATAACAGTGTAGTAATAGGTTCATGACATGTGTAGCCGAGAACACGAGTGATATAAGTGACGGAATGGTGAAAGACCAAACTACAGAAAAGATGAGAAACGAGGTAGAATGAGTGCTAGAAAATGACTGGTATGATAAGAATAAACATGGATGAACAGAATACGTTTTGAAAATGAGAAAGGGATTATGCAGAAGTAATGTTTTCTGAAGGATACAGAGGTAGCATAAGATTCCTCGTGCACAGAATAAAAGATAGACATAGACGGGAGAAATGATAAGGGAATTCTAAAGGAAGCACCCAAGATAGACGTAATTAATTGAGTACGAGTATAGAACGAAAGGGAAATATATAGTTATGAACTTAAAGGTATAGTACAACGACAAGGTTATAAAATAAGACTATCATTAAGATGAACTTGATATGATTTTGAGTAAGTTAGAAGTCGGTACTGGGCACACAAAAAGGGCATAAGGCATAAAGGAGTACTGCGTGTACACGACTTCACCTCGGAAATAGTGGAATCCTTAAAGGACAAAGACGGTAGGCTTGAGGAGCAAATGATGTATTGTAAATTTATTAAAGGAAACAGATGATATAGGTTGGGATAAAGATAATGTTACAAGAGGACTTTGGACACTTATCATCAGAATATAGGTGCTATCTAATTGAGATTGGAACGACTACAAGTACTAATTAATTATTGATTGGAGTAAGTGGAATGTGGCCTTGGATGAGTTGCTACATTGGTTGCATTACTCGAGTACAGATTATCAGATGAGATTTTGTACTATATATAGAAAGGTTCTCGTCGCTTCGTGATTTTGTTAAGGTTTCGTACGTGGATAATCAAAGTTATACATCATAAGGAAAAGACATGGATATGGTACAGTATACCAAGTGAATTGGAAAAAGGATCAGATGAATTTGAGATTGGAAATAGGGACATAGAGCAGAATATAAACGGATAATGGTATAAGTACACCCTTAAGGGGGGAAGCGGGTGAGAGAAATGCAAGTGTGAGATGGAAACAATTGACACTGCAATATATTTGATATGGATGCTTAAACTTCAAGTGAGATCCCTTGCTGAAACAAGTTAGTAAGATCTAAAAGCCAGCAATAAATGGATAGAAGTCAGGATGGTAATTGAGACAGTGCTGAGAATTATTTGTAGAGATCTTGAATGATATGACATTAGAAAGTGGGTGCGTATAAAAAGAAAGAGTACGACAAGAGAATGGTATCGAGTAACTTAAGAGATATTATAAAGGATAGCAATGCTATGCTGGATTAGAGGCTAAGATGTTGGCAATAGAGTTGTTCGCTAATGATATTGCGACCTATAAGTAACAAAGGAGAAAGAATAGAAAATCTCCTATAGTAGGAAGTGAGAAAATCAAAAGGTGAATAAAGGAAGGGAAAGGAGTATGACAAGATAGGCTACGAGCGAATTTTAGTACGGATGAGATATGTAAAGCAGAATGAACCAGGAGAAGGAAAGACTATGACTAAGATTGGATATACTTTATACAAGTTGTACAAGAATAGTTATGCAACCTACGAATATTTGTATGCTAAGAATGAGACCAAGTGAGTACTTGATAAGAAGAGTAAGGATTTAGTAATAACAATGCGGTTGTGATATTTTGGGTACATTAAGGAAAGATGTAAAGATGGTTTAAGCCAAATTACCGAGATAGAATTAATACTGAGGGCAAATAGGACATGGCCATGGTTGAGTCGAAGGTTTATCCTGATACCGATTGTAAGATAAGAGAGGACAAGGCAGGGTAAAGCATGAAGACCAGTGAGACGACGCTAAGGTATTTTTCGGGCTAATTTGAGCACCTATGTATATTCTTGTAAAAATTGCAATAGGACGCGTGATAGGAGAACTAAGAGCAAAATCTGAGTAAAGAGGCAATAGAAGAGTTTGAATTAAAGATAAAGAAATGACACGAGATAATGTGCCTAAAGTGTTACAAGTTGGATTAAGGGAAATTATGAAATGGTTTAAGCGAGACGATCAGAATGAGCTGGTTACTAGAAGATAGTGAATTTATATGTCAAATAAAAAAAAAATTCTTTTAGAATTATACCAGTTAATGATAGACAGAGCACAGAGCAGCTATGTAAAGTTATTATATGAGGGAACTCCAGCGCTACTTGATAGCCAACTCTAAGGATTGAGATTAAGAGCTAAAAAGTAGAGTGACAGTTAAAGTCTTTTAAAGAAGTCGAGAAGTAATACATGAGGCTGAAGATTCCAGAATATGGACTTCATTACAGGCTTACCTCGCACTCCACGGAAGTATGACTCTATATGGGTTATTGTGGATAGGCTGACAAAATCAGCCCATTTTCTTCCAGTCAGGACTACTTATTCAGCTAAGGACTATGCGAGGTTATATATCAAGGAGATAGTGAGACTTCATGAGGTTCCCACATCTATTATCTCAGACAGAGGGGCTCAGTTTACAGCTAACTTCTGGAGATCATTCTAGAAGGGATTGTGGACACAAGTGAGTCTTAGCACGGCATTTCACCCTCGGACGACGGACGGGCCGAGCGTACTATTCGGACGCTAGAAGATATGTTGCGGGCTGTGTTATTGACTTTAAGAGGTAGGCCGGGACGATCATTTGCCACTTATCGAGTTTGCCTTATAATAATAGCTACCATTCTAGTATCCGGATGGCACCGCATGAGGCCTTGTATGGTAGAAAGTGCAGGTCACCTATTGGTTGGTTCGATGTTGGTGAGACTAAGTTAATCGGCCCAAATATGATCCAGCAAGTTGTTGATAAGGTGAGGCTTATTCGGGAAAGGTTATTAGCAACCCAGAGTCGACAGAAGTCATATGCAGATAATCGACGTCGACACTTAGAGTTCCAGATTGGTGATTGGGTATTCTTGAAGGTGTCACCCATGAAGGGTGTAATGAGATTCGGCAAGAAAGGGAAGCTTAGCCCGAGGTATATTGGGCCTTATCAGATTATTCGTAGGGTAGGCAAGGTTGCCTATGAGTTGGACCTACCATCTGATTTGGAAGCAGTGCATCCAGTCTTTCACGTGTCGATGCTTCGCAAATGTATTGGTGACCCTTCTAGAGTATTCCCCGTGGATGATGTCCAAGTAACGGAGGAGTTGTCTTACGAGGAGAACCCTATAGCTATACTTGATCGTCAAGTGAGAAAGTTGCGTACTAAGGATGTGGCTTCCGTTAAAGTATTGTGGCGAAATAATAATCGGGAAGAGATGACCTGGAAGCCGAAGATGAGATGAAGAATAAGTATCCTTACTTGTTCCCTATGCCTGCAAGTAATTTAAATTCCTCGCTTGATTATATTGATTGGTAGATGAGACTACATGTTATAGCAATAAAGGAGACTCCCCCGAAATCTTTGTAAGACCTTATGAGACTAGTTTAACATTCGAGGACGAATGTTCTAAAGGGGGAAAGGATGTTATATCCCGTATTTTTGTACATTGGAATTATTTAAGCTAATCGAGATAACTTCAAGGACAAGATTATTTTGGATATGAGACAAGGACTTTTAATCCCCGATTTTAATAAGTGCACGACTTGCTTGCAAATTTCTATTAGTGTAGAAATATTAGTGGAGATTAGGGATTAATTAACCATGATTAGATTATTAAGTGGGGATTAGTGATTAATTAAGATTAATTAAGTTAATTAGACCACTAAGTGGGCCCCACTAAACATGTGGCCAAAATTTGATTGGTCATGGATGTTAATGGGACACATGTCATCATGTGGGGACATGTGTCAACATATATATATATATATATTAAAGTTGATGACTAAGCTTATTCATATTTTCATTCCATAAGTTGAATTGAAGAGAGAGAAGCTCTCATCTTCACCAAATTGATAGAGAGAGAAGCTCATGGCCATGGCATGGCTCACTATTTCAATCACGGCCAACCTTGTTTTTATTCACACCATTGCTAAAATTTCATCTTTTTTGAAGAAGAAAGCATGAATAACCATTGGCCAATCATGACCCATGATCCCAAGTTTTTGTTCTTTAGAAAATTGTTCTCCTAAGGTGTTCTAAGTACTAAAAGGAGACAAAGTTAGGGATTAAGTTGAAGAAGATGAAGTGGTGCAAATGGTGCAAGTCATTATGGAATCTGATCCTAATTAAATTTGAGGTAAGATTTCTTCTTTTGTTATAAAATTGGAGTTAATGATGTTGTAATGGAAGAGATTAATTTGTATTAGATGAAATTGGAAGTAAGAAAATTGCATAATTTGTTGGTGTTGGAAAATGGACAAAATTGGAGTTGTTTAAATTAGATTGGGTTGATTGTTGTTGTTGTTATTATTGTTATGGATTATGTGTTAAAAGTGAAGGAATTGTATATGTTAATGTTAAGATTTGTTTTGGGCCATGTTTAGGATTTGTTCTAATCTAATAATGGTGGATTAATTTTAAATTAATGTTGTCGTTGTTGTTGTCATTGGTTATATGATGAAAGTGAAGGAATTTGATATTTAAAGTTATAATTGTATTGTATTGAGAACGATATGTGGTTTGGTTGTGTTGTTGTTCTTGTTGAATTGGAGGACTAAGTTCTTGTTGAATTGAAGGACTAAGAGTAGTTAAGGCTATGTATTGTGTTGTTGTAATTGTTGGACTATTATAAGGTCATTTTCGATGAAAATGTTGTGGCTATAGATTATTAAGAGTAACTTGAATATGTCGTAGTCGTCATGTTAAAAATTATGGAATGTCGTAATGTGTGGGTTGATTTGGAATGTTGTGCGGGCTGTCTCGGACATTCTTGAATCTTGTTTTGATTAGTCTTGATATAGTACTTGAACGTGTGGTTATTGATGTTGACTTGGTTGTTTATAGTTGGCTTGAATATATAGGGAAATGCCGCCTAATTTTCTAGAAATGAGCTACTAACGTTGGAATACGTTTTGAACCTTCCCGTAGCTTAACCATAGTTCTTGACGTCTTAATATAGGTTGAGACACTTCGGGAAGCGTATACGTATTGTGTCACGGATAAGCGTTAAAGGTATGTAAAGCTATCCCTTCTTTCTTTTGGCATGTCTTAGATATAAGTGACGTATGATATGAGCTTTGGGGTAATTCTATTCATAAGTTCCGAGTGTGATTCATGATTCTTATTCACTTCTTGATGTTAGAACTCTTAAGGTAATTGAGCTACTCGAGTCTCCTGCATGTTGGATAGTAATTGGTATGTAAAAGTTCCTATTCTTAAAGACTCTACAATGACTAATGTCCTTGACTTCCATAAGCTATTCCACACTATCTTGATACATGTCTATGATTCCCGAGGCTCTATTTGATATAGTCCATAGTGACATTCAAAAGGTACTTAACATGACTATCGCCTTTGATACTCGAGTGTTAGTTTATTCTACTTATTCTATTGAGTCTCGATGATGATTTATTTGCATATGGTTGCTCACTACTCGCTCGTGCATGTTGTTATTGTTATCTTTCACCGAGTCCCGGGCCGGGTATGTTATCGTGCACAGTTTCACTGCATTGGTCACCGAGTCCCTCACTAGAGGGCCGGGTACGGTATATATATGTGATGATATGATGATATGATATGATGATATGATGATATGATTATGGCACCGAGTCCCATGATGGGCCGGGTATGGTATACGTGTACACGACTTTATTCACCGAGTCCCATAATGGGCCGGGTATGGTATATGATAATGATATGCATGATTTCATTTCATAAGGCACAGGTACAGTGATTTCTTGATTATCATACTTGTCTCCTGGAATCTCTACTTCAGATATGATCTTCTTTATTGTATTTCATGCTTTATATACTCAGTACATATCTCGTACTGACCCCCTTTCTTCGGGGGGCTGCGTTTCATGCCCGCAGGTACAGATGCTCGATTTGGTGATCCTCCAGCTTAGGACTTCTACTCAGCTGTCTTGGAGTGCTCCGTTGTTCCGGAGCCTAGACTTTTGTATATATACGGATCTTTTGATGTATATATATGTTTATCCGGGGTACGGCGGGGCCCCGTCCCGTCATATTTCACTATGATACTCTTAGAGGTACGTAGACATATGTGTGGGTTGTATATAGATGTGGTTCAGTCGTGTCTATATGACTTATTTTGGGACGTTCCCGTATGTAGTGGCAGCCTTGTCGGCTTGCGTATATATATATATTTTGGGATGTTGTATGTAGTGGCAGCCTTGTCGGCTTGCGTATATATATAGTTGGGACGTTCCCGTATGTTATGTCGGCCTTGTCGGCTCGTGTATTATGATATCTTTTGATTAGTTGTAACTCCTCGGAGACAAAGTTACCATGATATATGTATGTGACGTTTTGAGATGACGTATGTTTTCACAAAGTTTCTATATGATGTTAGTTTCGGTTTGATTATGTCTAAGTGATATGTATACGAGTGTATTTCGGAGTTGCCGTGCGTATGCATGGGTATGGCGGGGCCCTGTCCCGACCACGTTATGTCATGTATTCTAGTAGAGGCTTGTAGACAGTTATGTACAGTCAGATGATGTTCAGTCATGTTGTTACACAGTTGGATATGACAGCCTTGTTGGCTCGTACAGTATGTCTAGTATGTTCATGTAGTTGAGTCCTTGCAAGCTATTCTATTTCAGACATGATTATCTATGAGTTTACAGAGTATCACATGGCGGCCCTATCGGCTCACCTATGTTTGCGTTTATGTTTCAGATGTATGGTAGATGGTACTTGCCTAGTACGGTCAAGTGCCCATCATGGCCCTTCAGTTTGGGTCATGACAGTAGGTGCCCGCGCGACTTAGCTAAATTGGGTCGTGACAGCAGCGGATCGGATTATGGATCACCCTGAAAACTCCAACTGACTGCTTCGAAAACTCACCCGCGAGGGCCTGAAGTGGAATCTATAACAAACTCTGCACTCAGAAAAGAATGCAGCAAGGTATCATCAATACAACCAGTCGTACTAGCAGGCATTATAGGCCGACAACAATTAGCTAACATATATAAAAGAAAGAAACTGAAAGATAGGCATATAAGCAGTCTAAGATAGGCATATAAGCAGTCAATATACAGTCACTAAGCACATCCACGTAGGACATGCAATAATGTGAACCACCCTAGATCTCAGTAGTCTACAGTCATAGCCTAGGAGGAAACCTCAAGTTATCGAATCCATCAAGTGTCTAGGTAAGTGATTAACAACCATGCAACATCTTAATGAATCAACAACTAAGAAATCAAGACTGAACACACCATGCTATATAATATATACAACAACCAGAATCTGAGATGTGAATGGATGTAATATTAATACATGTGCGATGCAATGCAAAGCACTGGCCAACTGTCTCATACCATACACATATGCTACGGATGGAATACCTACACGTCTCGATACCCATGACCCATAAGGGACCTGCGAAGTCCATGTTCCACTCTCACAATCCCAACAAAGACCACGACAATCGGACACTCTCATGATCCTGGCAAAGACCTTGAGCATCAAACACTAATCTCTCTTTTACACTCTCCGGCAAGGACCTCGGAGGCTACACTCTCTCACTTATTATCATTTTCAATCACTGTTCATAACAAATCATCATATGAAATAGGAATGTATGTCATGCATAATATCAACATCAATAGTAAATCATATCAAGGATCCCATCCTTACATGTCATAAAGTACTCTTCACAATTTTAAGCCATTTTAATTATCCTTCCATTTCCGATGACAAGTGAGATATCAAGAGAGAAATGAATGCAAATACAAGCCGCAAACATAGCATATATGGCGACAAGACCACATAACACCTTATGGAACCAACCTAGTTGGATTTCACCTCCATACCACTAGCTATTCCGCACACAGCCCAGAGATCGCTACTATATCAAGTATGTCCAAGAATCGCGGATGTTTCCTTCTCACTTATTATCATCAGCACCAATCACATGTAATATCAATGTATCATGGAAATGAGAAAGAAAACAATGCAAAATAACAATATCAAGTGAATCATATCAATCCCGGTCGTGCCACACATGGACACATATCACAATATTAATATCAAGTCAAGTCCTTTCCTCTATCCATGATAATGTCAAGATAAGTGAGAGAAAACCGTATGATAATCACAATATGACAAATAAGTACAAGTCCAATAACACACACATGACAATAGGCCAATAAATCACAAAGAGGCAACAAGCCCACAAATCAGTCAACAATACCAACCTAAGAATATCCATCCCAACTTCATACCTGAAGGCTTAACATGCTTTCTCCATCAATAACTAGCTCTACATATGCTTCGCTAACTGAAGTCTAACTGAAAGGTAAGCCGTAACCTACTTGGATATCGAGCTGGAGCCACGAACAATCAAATATGCGCCTTAACCTTCCAAAGAGCCTTCAAATACTTAATGTCTAGCCATTATTGAATTCTAAGGTAGAAACGAGACACAACAATACCCATATTTCTATACATTGATTTGAATCAAAATCAACTAAGTAAGAAGGGGTAAACGGGCCCATGATGGTAAAACGGGTTTTTTGAAGATGGAATAGGTAATCCAACATTCTAGAAGTTCGTATATACTCCCCAATTACTAAATTAGCTCAAGAATAGGTCAATTTCATCATTCAAGTCAAAGCCCCCAATTTGGGTATAAACCTTAAATTTCAATTTTTCAATTCATCAACTATAGTGGAAGATTCAAGACTATTGGTCACTAATTCATCAAATTCAATGCTTAGATTAGTCAAATCTATCAACAAATCTCATATTGGAAGACTAAATATCAAATAATGAAGTAAAAGTCAAAAACCATCTTCTTCCTTAAGTTCTATAGGTTCTACAATGGATTCATGCTTAAGAATGGTGAATAAAGGAAATCAAGGTTAGATAACTTACCTCCAAGAAGAATCTGCTTAGAATCTCTTCAATTCACTTTAAAAACAAATAGGAGTAATAAATACAGGAATAGGAAATGAAGGGTTTTACTTAGCATTAAATCAATTCTGATCTGTGTTTCCCGCCGCAGCGGTTGTGGGACCGCAACAGCGAGACAGCTCTCGCGACTCCCCAATCGCTACAGCGTGTCCACTCCAGTGGAGATCTGTCTGCTAGAGTGGATTCCCACGAATCCACTTACCACGCGCTAGCAGACCAGGCCTCGCCGAGGCATGTCCGCTATAGCGCACAAGGTCCCGCCCTAGCAGGAAATCGGACACCAGCAGATTGTTGGTTTTTCACTATGTCATTCCCAAAACCCGACAATCACTCGAGATCTCTCAAGTGCAAACCATATATGCAAACATACATAAAAACATGTTGTGGACTCACTCGTGGTCTCAGAATTCCCAATGGATGTCTATTTGACCGGGTCAACACCCAATGACCAAAAACCAACTTTCCAACCAATAACCCAAAATGCTCCCGAGTGCCTCGAGAACCAAACTGAACATCCCACCAAGTCATAATCGACCCTCCGGACCTCTCGAAATTGATGAATTTTTAAAAAAGGTTCGCTCACACAAAAGTCAACTATCGGTCAACCGTTTTTAACTTAAGGCTCTATTTCTCATAAGTCCTTATAAAACTCACACGGTTACCTTAAGAACCATGCCACCCATCCTGATAAGTGAAATCATACTAATAGGGCTCGAGGAAGGGTCAACGAGGTAAATAGGTTGGTCGTTACACGGGTTGTAACATCAGATATCAATTAAACAATCGTTCGTCCTCGAACGAAGCAAGAGAGTACGAAAGTTGATGGTAACCAAGGAATCTTTATTATAACCATGAAGCCCTCACGACAAGAAGTACGCCAAAATTACGGTCCGTTCACCTTATCAGTCAAAACTTCCTTTAATTTAACTCAAAGATCCGATTTTCATGTTTTCCATAATCAAATTTCTCTCACAACTGATCCCCGAATTTAAAAACTGTTTTTTGCTGGAATTCTCTGATTCGATAAAATCATACTTCTGAATATGATCGATAGGTCTCACAAACAATTCTCTAAATAACACAATCCTTTAGATATAGACACAATCATGGCCCACTTTGAACCGGTAAAATAATCTGATTCCACTAATCTTTCTTTCACACCCTCCAAGCCATTCTTCGCACCACGATTCCTTATCACCCGACAATGATTTTTTTTCTAAAAGAATCCTTGCTTTATCAGAGCAACTCCAAGCAATTCCTTCAAATTTATCTTACTCAAAGCCGATTTCCCTAGTTCCAAGTCTGTTAATTCCGTAACCCAGTGTTGAAACTACTTTAGTCAAAACCCATCGCCTAAGACTCTTTAAATCTTTGAATCATCATACTGGAAGCATACCCACTGATTACCTTGCCCAGTCATAACCCGTAAAGAACTATCTGGCCAATCTAAAGACTTTTCACAACTATAATACCTCTTCAAATCATTACCAAGCACCGACGTAAACCGTTATAACTCTTCGAATAACAGCCCTGGGTAAGATATCATCAAGTCTACTCGCAAACTCTGATAAACTCGGTAAACCTGTCATACCTCAATTCTGAACTGAAACCCATAAATCCTTCTGGAAAAATAAAAAAATAGTCCATTAAGCTCTAATCGAACAATTCTGACCAGGAATGAATGCACAACCCCTGAATACCACCAATAGTCACTCGAACGGACTCCAAATTTTCCAAACCAATCACTGTCCTATCACCCACCTGGGGCAACCAATTCTAGTCCTTTTCTCATGCATAGTCAATCATGTCCGTCCCCTCGACTCAGAAGGATTAATTCTAACCAGTCATCACTTAGTACAGAAGAACTATACCTTACGATCGTAATCTTCATATTTCTCAACCTCTACCTAATACAAAAATCTGATAGACCCCATGAACTCTAAATATATCAAAATCTCCTTGTGCTTCCCCTTAACTTGCTCACGATTCCGAACGTATCAAATCTTGCAATCCTCTGCTCTAACCCTCACACAACTACTTCGAAGTCCTTAATGTCCAAAAGCACTCACCCAAGCTATCCAGTTAATAATGCTTATAACATAATACACTACCACGAATACGGTCTCATCTCAAAAATATAAATCTAGCCTTCAAATTATAGAGAGTCCTAGAATTCCTTTCTATTAACCACACTAGCTCATCCATTGAAGTGTGCTATGAAATTACCCAATTGGGTACCACACAAGCCACTTCCCATAAGCCTTAACATGTCATACCTCAAATTTTCTTCTCACTAGTTGCTAATCACAAAACCTCACAGAACTTCATCATATCACTTAGTCCATTCTTGTAGACTTCCTTCTCTAAGCGTACTCAACAATCACCCCTTATCTAAAATATGCAAGACAACAACACCATAATCCATACTGACCCTAGTAATCTGGAAGATGTACCTTATTCTTACCGATTCTCGATCAACTATACCTTTTCTTGACTCTTTAATTCTCTAATTCCAATCAAATCACAATCATCGCCACTGTCTAACCATCACTCGAACCCACTCAATAGTACACCACATAGTCATAAGTCTTACAAACTAGTCGAGTCGATCCTGGTAATAGTAGTATGCCACACACTCTACACCCTGGAGTTCCCTTACCTAACTCAACTCTAAAACTAATTACTTTCTCTATCCAGCATATCACATACACAGTCCTACTAATGTCCTCATGTATCTCGACCAAGGTGCCCTTGCTCAAATTCCCTTAACACTACTCTCCCACGAAGAATCACCTCTTGTCTTACTTGTCGAACCACACCTCTAACAAATCGTGCGATTATACCCCTCATTCGATCAATTCCACAGAGTCATAAAATAAGTAATAGAATGAACTAGCTAAAACTTACACAATACTTACAATACTCACACCTCTTCTCTATGTCAAAATCCAAATTATGAATCGTGCGGGCACCTATCATATTACTATTTGATAGGCCAACCCTTACCAACCCAACCCCTTCATAACGCTATTTTGAAAATAAATACAACCAACAATAGAAAAATAAATACGAGGGCATTCTTTACTTATTTTAAAAATAGTTTCACTTTCCCAAGGATCTAGTCTAAACCGGTACAAAAGCTTCTAAATTACAGAGATATAATATAATTAAAAAGGCACAGCTTTCGCCTTCGAAATGAGATGTACAGAAGCTGGAGGAAGATATCTGCTACCGCAAATAGAGAAACCTTTAAGTAACACCTGAAACACACCTACACCCAAAAAGAATGTAGCAAGAGTAGTATCAGTACACTACATGTACTGGTAAGCATCATAGGTCGACTAAGATTAGTTCACGCAACACAATACAAGATCAATGGAATAAACAGATGAGTGCAATCGTAACACCTCTTTATATCTTACTCATAATTAAACCGTGTTGACTTACCAAGCTCATACCTCATTACCACGCCAAACAACTTTAGAAGGAAAGACTAATGGTCAACAATTATCATTATCAAGAAGGACTCCTAAGCCAATTTAACCCTATCAATAAGTATGGGATAGAACTCAACCTCCCTATCAATCGACACTCGGTAGGACCTCTAGTTCTTATCTTATTTCCCCTACTTTATCATACTCGAAATTTAACGATTCGACTCATCCAACCCATATTCCATAATGGACACCAGACCCAAACCACTTATCAAGTATCAAATAAGATTAGTAAATCAATGCAGTCAATAATAGCAATTTCATATAATTCCCAAACACTTAGCCACGCTAACAGGGTCAACTCAACCAACCTTACTTTATTTATCAACGGGTTCTGAGGTTAATCATAAATGCCTCATTCCCACAATCAGGAAGAGATCAATTGCACATACCAAAATAACCATAACTATATGCCATCCAATTAGGATCTACCTTGCCACAATCACAAACTATGAACACATAAGTATAATGCAATCAATGTTAGTATCGTATCCGTACATACATGCTAAATATTAATGTTTGAACCATTAGCAATGACCTGCAGGGGACCAATAGTGTCTATGTACCCTCGCTCCAGAATCTTACCTCAGATCACGAGCCTTTAACTTAGGCCATATCCTTACCCCGTCAAATGTGCCTTTTCATATTTATGATATCTTTCTCATTACAATGTATTTCTATTCCACAATCAATAAGGAGTGTGAATAATCAATAAATCAATATTATGGAGCATAAGTCACTATATCACAGGTCATATTAAGACTCAAGATTCAATTCATTAAAAATCATGAATAAGGGATTACTCCAAGTCCACAAGAAAGGTATATACGCACTCTTTCTTTATCTTTTCATATCAGTTCATCACATGAATAAATCAGTCATAGAATATGAATCATATCGAAGTCAAAGATACGGTCACCCTATCATGAACCATAACAGGACTTAAGAAATCACCTTCCTAACAATTAGGTGTAATTTAAATAGATGCATACATTAATAATACACAACATAATGCAACATCCATGCCCAGACTCAGACTCGACTCATCAATAATGCGAATAAAGACTCACTCTGAAACCCACAAGGAGGTATGTACTGACGATTCCCGCATGCTCAGCGCATAGAATAATGTCAACATGAATGCTTAATGGAGACATCTATAATTTCAGGAACAGGTCAACCCCACCCATGTTACAACAAGAACCTATTTTGGCCAACGTGGTACTTGCACGTACCCACCTTCTAACTGGACTAATAACCAACCATAATTACTACTCACTTACCTTTTTGTTATATCGACTACGCATTTGGTTTTACCTATCTACTTAATGGCACGAGGCCTACAAAAATCAGCATTCATCTTAACCCTAACAACTTCATTCGAACTCTATGCCTGAGAACCTAATCGTGCTTTCTCCCATAAATTCTATAACATATATATGATTTACTAATCAAAAGCTAACTCAAGTAAACTATAACCTACCTCATTGTCGAGCAGCTATCATGAACTTTCATGGAATATCCATAACCCCTTCTTGGAGCCGAAAATCGTGATAAAGAAATCTTTAAGGAAGATAACCCGAAGGATGTTTGGAGAGCCTCCTCCCTCTAGTTACCAAATGGTTTACTCTGGGAATACCCTAATGGCAGCTTAGAAGAGGGTTTTATGGATAAAAGTTGTAAAATCCCAAAATAAAGTCAATAAACAGGGGTATTAATCGGATCACTTGTCTGCTACAGCGGGACCGCTATAGTGGTGATTCACCCGCTGCGGCAAAGAAACCGACCCTGGGGCCCATACATTTTTAACTCTCATCTAGTTCACCTATGAGTAAATAGTATACTTAAAACTCCCCCAGGGACTAGACTTATGACAATACCCTAGGTTTTTCATACACGGGCAGCGGAAGGTCCAATAACAACCAGGTGGGTCGTTACACTCCAAAAGTAGATACAACACCCAATAGCTCCTTGCGTACTAAAACTTTACACCTGTCCAACACTAGAGGCATTTTTACTAGTCAATCACTGGCTCCCATTGGCCCACGCCATAACCAATTATACCAACTTAACACTGAACCCTTATGTCTATTCTACCATGTATGACCACAACATACCTCTCAAATCGACTAGCTCTTGATTCCACAATATCCTTACATTCTTTTAACCATGACGACCCAGCGAACACACCCTTTACTGAAGGACTAGGACCACAACTGCCAATATCTTAAGTCTCCACTCGTCATAAGTAACCTTGCTTTCTGATTTAGAACCGATAACCACTTTCCTGAAAGAACCCACAAACCACTAGTTCTTACTCCACCACTACCATATAGCCACGTCGAAGCCAACTTAACTTTTCACGACCGAATATGAAATCCACTCTAGTACCAATTGCAACCTTATCCTGACAAGCACGTCAGATACCAATTTTTTCCTTCCTAATAGCAACAATTGATCTATCTAAGTCCTCTTCCTTATGCCTCCGTCCTACAACAAGAAAAGTACTCTTACCAAAATACCCTAAGAAATCTTACTTCGCTACACGTTTCCCACAAAAGTCATCCTTCATGTCCTTATTCTCAACTTTTTTTCTTTATTACACGCAGTCACTATCCTCTTACCAAATCTGATGATCCTTACAAAACTTACATTCGTCCCTGCATATCGAAATTTAATACACTGCAACTGTTGAATCGTTGACCTGCCATTGGTACACTCGTGCCACACACACCATCATAATACCTTGACGAAGTTGAAACTTTTCCCAAACCAACCATACCTCGAGCAATCATTCTTGTTAAGTCATAAATACACTTCTGCGACTTTCAAGCAACCCAACGCTGAAAACATGGAGATCATGTGACCCTCTGTACCATCTCCCCCACACGACTGAATCCTCAAGCCATAGCTAGAAACTGAACTTGTTCACGCGTCTGAATCAGGATGACACATCTTGTACCATACCACAACATGTCGTGACAAAACCGTTCGCATATAAATTTAAGAACGAGTTCCCACCTTACGCGGGTGATTAAGACAAGAAAATTCAAATACCAATTTGAATCAACTAAATACCAATTCGAATGAAGTAGCACGAAAGGAATGGAAAATTAGAAGTTTCCTAAATGTCCTATAGCCTCTCGCAGATAAGTACGGAGCTTATAATACTGATCCGCAAGACTCTACTAGACATGCTCTTATACTTATAGACCAGGTAACCTAGGGTTCTGTTACCAACTTGTCACAACCAAAATTACGGATCGTGCGGGCACCCACGCTAATCCTCCTGGTGGGCGAACCCTTACCTCATTCAATCATTCAAATTAAGCATACCAAAAGAAATAGAAGTATCTAAGCAGTCTCCATATCATATAAAGTATATAAGTGTGGAAATACAACAACTACCCAAGGAATCTGGTTTGAATAGTATAAGAGCTACTAACACATATGTCTGGAAATACAAGTCTGAAATGCTAAAACTGTCTCAGAATATTAAATAAGACAAGAATATAGAGGAGTATTTGGGCAGCGAGAATCCATCAAAGCTCACCCTGGGCACTCTAAAAGCTAAGCCTCAGAATCACTCACAATAGCCTGATATGAAATCCGTAACAAACTCTGCACTCAGAAAACAATACAGCAAGGTAGTATCAGTACAAACAACAAGTACTAGTACGAATCATAGGTCGACATCAATTAGTTTACACATGTAAAAGACAGAAATTAATGAGTAGGCAAATAAACAATCGAGCATAATACTATGTGATAGGAACCACAATATATCTTCATAATCTCAAGTCATAGCCTAGGAAAAGGTCTCTAATCCTCAAATCCACCAAGTGTCTAGATCAACAAGCACACAGAAACTCAACTAAACCGTCAACCAAGGAATCAATGCGGAAACATACCATGCAATACAATAAAAGCAACATACAAAATCAGTGATATGAGTTGAGGTAATATGAATGAAAGTTCGATGTAATGCAATGCACTGGCCAACTGTCTCATACCGTACACACATGCTACGGACGGAATACCTCCATGTCTCGATAGTCATGACCCATGGGGGACCCGCGAAGTCCATGTACCAGTCACTCCATACACAATCCAGAGATGACTTCCACAACACTAGCCACTCCACACACAGCCCAAAGATGGCTTCCATATCAAAACTGTCCGTAGCCACTCTGTACACGGCCCAGAGGTAACTTTCATACATTCACTTCCGTATCATACGTTTCCATAATTTTTTTCCATCAATTACTCCATTGGAACCACACCACATTACCCTGAGAAATGCATGATGAAATGCATGCATGAATGTCGAAGTCAACAATAATCATGAGGGTGAATAAACATAACAACATCCGTAAATCAACTACCAATACAAATTTATTACCAAATCTGTCCAAGGCCACATCTGAAACAATTTTCCTTCGGACTGCATAGGTAGCATCAAACATTATTGAAGAGATGCCGTATGAAATATACATGTAGCAAACACCACAATAAGAAGCCTCGAATGTTTCACTTTCTTTCTTATCATTTCTAAAATCAAATAATAGTTCGTATCAATGAATCATGTAGAATGTGTATGAATGATATGCATAATATCAATCTCAGGTATAATCGTATCAAATCTCAATCGTGCCTCTACACGAGCATATATCACAATATCAATACCGAATCAAGTTCTTTCCTTTATCAATGACAAATGTCCAGATAAGTGGGAGTTGAATGTATCACAACCACAACATGACAATTAAGCAACAATTGCAATACCATACACAAGGCCACAAGCAAAATCACAACAAACGAGGCGACAAGCCGACAAAGTCAACTACAATACCAACCTAAGATTATCCATCCCAACTTCATACCTGAAGGCTTATCATGCTTTATCCATCAATAACTAACTCTACATATGCTTCGACTGGAGTCTAACCAAAAAGTTAAGTCGTAACCTACCTGGCTATCGAGCTGGAACAACGAACAATCAAATCTGTGCTTTGCCCTTCGGAAGAGCCTTCAAATACTAAAAGTCTAGCCATTATCGAATTATAAGTTAGAAATGAGACACAACAATACCCATATTGATATACATTCGTTCGAATCAAAATCAACTAAGTAAGAGGGGGTAAACGGGCCCATGAGGGTAAAATGGGAATTTTAAAGATGGAATAGGTATCCCAACGCTCTATAAGTTCATATCTACTCCCTAATTACTAAATTAGCTCAAGAATTGGTCAATTTCATCATTCAAGCCAAAACCCCAAACTAGGCACAAATCCTAGCTCTTCCTTATTTAATTTTTTAATTCAAATGGAAGATTCAAGCTTATTGGTTACTAATTAAAGAAATTCGATGCTTAGATTAGTCAAATTCACTAATTAATCTAACATTTAAAGCCTAAAATTCAAATAACAAAGTTAAGGTCGAGACTCATCTTCTTCAACTAGTTTTCTAGATTCCCACTATTGATTCAAGCTTAGGAATGATAAATAATGGATAACAAGGTTAGAGAGATTTACCCCAACAAGAATCCACTCAAAAACAATTCAAATCATGTTTGAGACACTTTGGAGAAATAATTTTGGGAACAGGAAATGAATGGTTTAGCTTAAGCATTTAATGATTCTGGAACAGTGTCTTTTGCTCCAGCGGAAGAAGGTCCTCTGCGGCGCATCCGTCTCAGTGGAATTCCATCCATTAGGGCAGATTCCCATGGAAACCTATACTTTTGCACCCACGGACCAGGCCTCACTGAGGCGGGTCCACTGAGGCGAGATATCGAAAACCAGAATTTCTTGGTTTTTCACCAAGTCCTTCCCAAATCTCGACAACTAATCGAGACTTCTCAGATACAAACCATACATGTACACATACATAAAAACATGCTACAAACTCATTTGTGGTCTCAAATTTCTATCAGAGGTCCATTTGACCGTGTCAACACCCAATGGCAAAAACCAACTTTCCAACCAATAACCCAAAACACTCCGGAGTGCCTCAAGAACCAAACTGAACATCCCACCAAGTTATAAAATTGACCCTCCGGACTTACGGAGATGACAAATTTTTGAAAATGATTCGTTCATCCAAAAGTCAACTATGGATCAACGATTTTTCTCTTTAAGATTTTAATTCTTATAAGTCATAATAAAACTCGGTCGATTACCTTGAGAACCGTGCATCCATCCTCATGGGTCAAAATCATATTACAAGGCTCAGGGAAGGGTCAACGAGGGTAAATGGATCAAAATTTCAATAACGACCAAACGGGTCGTTACGCCTCTCTTTATGCTATTGGTAGTATCTTAAGAACATGAATATGAGATTATTTGATGGTTGAAAATGTGATTGAAACTATATCTAGATAAGTAGACTCAAAGGGCATAAACTTTGCCTCACATGACTATCTTTGACAATTTTAAAATGATTGGACTATTGCCTAGAAACTGTGATACCTAGTTGTTCTCAATATAGGTATACAGATTGCATATGTCATGGAATTACTTGAAAATGATTCATGTTTGGTATTGTCTACTTGTGTTTGAATGGAGTTTGATTTTAAACTAGCAAAAGGCTTAAGAAACAAGTAGCTGGTCATTCTTCAGAATGAGTTAGACTATACCATTCATTTAGGGATGAAAAACAAAGTTGTTTATAATCACCTTAAGCATAATGGGGACTTATGAGGTTTTCACTTAGCTGTGAGGAGGTGAAGAGTTACATCCTAGGGGTAGGAGGGGATGAGAAAAGGCTTTGAATATCCACTCAGCCTAATACTGCCTACTCCAGACTGCAGAGGTTCCTCTTCATTGAATGATTAATCTATAGGACCTTTAAGAGGAAAATTATATTAGTTTGCATGCCAAAATGGAGGCCTAATGTAATTATAACAAGATAATAAATATATCTCTGCAGCTTGTCATTTTTCTTAATGTTGTGCATTGTATCTTGTCCTTCTATTACCTAATGCTGTGAATTTTAAAGACTAGAAGTGTCATTTCTTCCCTAGAACAGACTTGACCATAAACTTTTCCTCATTCACTGTCCACTTGAATAGAATATGCTCAAAGAAACTTGACTCCTGTAACACATTGTTTCAAGTATAAAAATGATAAAGATGAGGGGTGATTAAACTATTAGAAGTTCTGGATTGTTGATATGCTTAATGTGTGCAATCTGAAACCAAAATGACATTTGTTTGGATAACTGAAAATGATTTGTTTGATTTTAAGAGTTGTGTTTTAGCTTGACCTGTAAATTGACGATTGTGTTTAAAAAAGAACTGTATGATAAAAGGGTAATGGATCATGATCTGGAATACATATCAGTGAGTGTTGTTCGCAGTCATCATTAGTGTGGGAGGTTAGCTTTGCCAACCCCACTAGGTGTGCCAAGCATGAGTCCTCAAGGAATTTGCTAACATTTTGAAAGGTTGAGTGCCACTGATGTAGATCACCTGCCTTTGTTTATATTTTTCCTTGTTGAGAATGACATGAACTGCTCTTTTCTCCCTTCTCCTTTTCAGGCAGAGCTTAAAATAGTTAGGGATTATGCATGATTAGGGGGATGCTAGAATTATGGGAAACATGGGTAAAGGGAATGAGTTTAGTCACTGATTGTTAAGATAAATGTCATGATAAGTTTGAGGAGTGAACATTCTAAGCATAGCATCATATATTCTTTGTATGTGTATATATTCGGTATATTGGTGTTGAACTGATCTTCTTTCCCCTCTTCTCTTCTTGGTTTTAAGCTCTTTGTTATGCAATATGAATAGGGTATACAAGGTATACATAGCCCATGCATACCTAGTATATATTGTACTGTATATCTTGTATATGGATAGTATATCATGAATACTGTTTATATGAAATCCCTATGTTGGTTACCAATTTGACCCTGTTTTTCCGTAGAAGGTTGTAAGGGCTTCGAATGCTTTTTCTTCACATATGATCTGAATTTGGGCCTCAGTTTTTCCATCTTGACTGTTTGGGCTTTGTGTTTTTTCCTTCTTCTGTTAGACTGAGTTATTTGCCGTTCGTTTGGCCCACTTGGGCAAACATACATTTTAGATACATCTATTTAATTGATATGTTATGTTTGTGTGTTTAACTATGTTGAACGATAGTTTGCATTAGGAATTACTTGTTTGACTAGTTTGCTAAGTATAGGTGTCTTCTAACTTCCATTTTTTATCCCCTTTTTTTGAAAAAAAAAAACCCAACCCATGCTACCCTAAAACAGAAATTAAGAAATCTAAGCATTTTATGGAAAGCAAAGTTACAACATTAAAGAACTGCAACATGAACCCTTCTTCTTTGGATTGATGCCACTATCAGTCACCTCAAGCTCTCACCAGCTGCTATGGAATCAATTCACAATGAAAATTATTCAAGCAGAAATATGATTGGTAATTCTTTCATAGTTGCAAGTTCTTTGCTACTCCAGTATCTTGAGTTCTTTTATTGACAGAGCCAACATTTTGAGCCTTTTTTTTTGTGGTGAATGAATCATTGTTATCTTGAACTGTTTTAGCTAAGTAATGAGATCCTACTAGTAGTTAACAACTACTGTTAATACCACACACATAGCTAGGTAACATTAGTTAACCAAACAGTTTTCTAGCAACACAGTTGTTGCTTCCTCTTTACAAGATTATCTAAGCAGTTAGATGATTAATCATTGTGTCATCAACAGTTTGACATAGTTGATGTTCTACTGATATTCTTTGAAGCACCTTAATCAGGCTCTCTATTCTTGTAAATTTGTATCTGCAGCTAGGTAACATAATTTTGTCACTGTTGAGAATCTTTTTTACTCCTGCTGGCAACTCCTGATAAGATTGAAACAACATTGTACTGGCAAAATCAAAAACTAGGCTAGCTAAAAAACTGCAAGTGCATTGCCTTCGTTTAGGATGTGAGCGAATTGCACTTGTCCATTGTATCTCCAATATTTGATGTTGCTTACTTCCAGACTAATTTTCCATGGAATATCCCATTCACCTTGCAGAATTTTCACCATGGATAGAGAATTTGATTCAATCACAATAGGAAATAATTGTTTCTTTATGTAAAACTCAATTTCATCTTGTATAGCCACAACTTCTGCTATAATATTTGTTGTATCAAAGATTCTTCTTGCACTTGAAAGCACCAGATTTCCCAACTCATCCCTAATGCAGAAAGCAGTTGAACTCAGGCCTGGATTGCCCCTTGAGGGACCATCAGTATTGCACTTAAACCATCCAAAAGAGGGACATTTCCATTGCACCATCTTGTATCCCACTCTTTGCTTGTAATCTTCTAAGTATTTCACCAACTGGCACCAGTTATATGGGATATCTCTCTGTAATGACCCGATTGGTCGTTATAGTTCTAATGACCTTTTTGCCCCTGTTGACCTTTTTCTAGGTCATCGGGCAGGTTTTAGAGTAACTTTTAGAGGTTTGACCCTCAAAGTGGAATTCGTTTGACCTAAAGTTGACTTTTGAGTAAACGGGCCTTTTCAAAATTTTGTCGACTCCAAGAGGTTCGGATAGTCATTAATGACTTGGTAGTGTGTTCGGTTCAGTTCCCAATGCAATTGGGAGGGTTTTGGAACTTAGGTTGGGAACTTGGCTTTAGGCCATTGGGGGTTTACTTGGTTAAATAGACCTCCGTTGGGAAATCCGAGGGCATAGGTGAGTTCATATCACATTTTTATATGTGTGTGCATGTTTGTTTGGTATATGTGGGGCCTCGGGTAATAGCCGAATTTCAGGTTGAGTTGGACAAAAACCAGAATTTTCTGATATTCTGGTGTAGGTGTTGCAGCAGTTCTATAACCGTCGTAGCTATCCCGCTATAGCGCTGGGAAGACAGTATAACATACTGAGGAATTTTTATTACTAGACGCCGTAGCGGGTTTATTCCCGCTATAGCGGCATGCTGATTTTGGTGAAGGCTGCCACGGAGATCCATCTGGGCGCCGTAGCGCGTGCGCTCCAGCGGCTCCCATGACCACTGCAGCCGTAGTCAGGCAGAATTATTTCCCTTTTCTAAATTTAAGACCCTTAAACCCTATCAATTCTTCTCATCACTTTTCTAAGCACTCTTTGGAGGAATAGGGCAACTTGTGAATTGAATCTTCTTGGAGGTAAGATCTATGACCCTAGCCTTCATCATTTGCCTTCCTCAATTCCTATTCCATGCTTAGAATCACTAGAATCTAGATGGAGAAGATGAGTCTTGTGTTAAAATTCTTGAAATAGGTTTAGACTTCTAAAATAGAAACTGGTGGTGAAATTGACTAGAATAACCATAGAATTAGATGAATTCCTTGTTGTTAAGCTTATTTGTTCCATTATTGATAGGTAATTTGAGGATTGAAGAATTAGGTGTCACGACCCAACCCCGTAGGCCGTGACTAGTGCCCGAGTTGGGCACCCAAACACACTCATCGAACCCGAATCACACACGTACTGACTGACGCGTATACAAATATCAAACGCTGCTTCAAACACATCTCAAACTCAATCATATATATATATATATATATCGGAAGCCGACAAGGCTATCAAACGGCGCATTGGCCCAAAGCATATAGCATACAAACCCATCTGTACAAGGTAGGCACACAACCCACATATACGTCTACAGACCTCTAAACAAACCAACAGAATCATATGACGGGACAGGGCCCCGCCGTACCCCTGAACACACACACACATATACAACGAACGAGTATATACCAAGATGTAGGCTCCGGGATAAAAGAGCACTCCACCGCACTGACAGACGGTGTCCTAAAGCGACGGATCACCAATCTGGGCGTACGCTGCGCGGCATGAAACGCGAAGCCCCCGAAGAAAGGGGTCGGTACGGAATATGTACCGAGTATGCAAAGCAGGAAATACAGTAAGTAAATCTGAGTCACACTCGAAACAAAAGTACCGAAGTAAGTACATTTCCAAAATGCCAAATGTTTAGTTTTCAAAATACAAAGCATGCATAGGGCACAGAAAAATATGGTCGCCCGCCCGTCGTTGGCGCCATAACACAGCATAACACCAGAAGATTTCAAATCTCCGTATCCCCGAACACAACACATCATAAGCCATATCACAGCATAACTCCATAAACGGAACCCGGCCCTATGGCGAGGTCTCGGGAACCGTAACACAGCATAACTCCGGAATATATATCATAATGCGCACGACAACAAACCGGCCCGGAACCGGCGAACGATGTACCAACAAACCGCACGAGCGAGTCGTGAGTAACCATATGCATAAAATCATTATCATAAGTTCAAAAAAAAGTAAATAAAATGACCATACTTGGGAATCGGGAAAATCGTCATACCAAACTCTTCCAAACGTCTTCAGAAATGCACAAAAGAAGGTCGCGGGACCCACGGACGAGTGTCGACCCGAGCCGGGCCCGCCTATGGAAAACATACTCATCACACGTCATACAACCTCCCACAGCGATATCGAGGCAATCCGAGCCCTTAGTCGAAAGTTACGGCAGTTCGTAGTTTCAACATCGTTTAAGAATAAAACTCTTTTAAAAACCCAATTTTTTTTTTTATGCAACTTTAAAAATCAATCTTTCCAAAAACATTAAAGCCAATATTTTTCCACATCAACATACGATTACCAAGAAACAAACGCAAACCCTGAACGTGCTCGGATTATGAGAGTAGAATTTCCTCGAGGCTCGTGTCTGACCTATACGCACAACTAAGACATGCCAAAAGAAAGAAAAGTTAAGCTTTACATACCTCGCTCGCACACAACGCTAATCCAAATCAAACTTATCTCTCGAATTCTCCAAGATCTACATAACATCAATAAATACCAACGTCAACCAAGCATTTAGAAGTTCATTTCCAACTAACACATAATCCTACGGAAATTTGGGCAGCACTTCCTCTATAAATGGACCAACCCCGAGAATTCAACTCGGCCAAATTCAACAACACAACAATATCAGGAATCATTCCAACAATATCCATAATCAATTCAAACACATTCGAACATTAATAATCCTTCTCCACCCATTCCAACAATATTCCAATTATGCTTACTACAACTACATACTTACAAACCAACATGTAATCAAACTAACGCATATTCAATTATCAATCCAAAACCATTCAAACAACATTCAAGAACTCTTTAAATAATTCATACAATATTTCCAACAATCCAACAAACACTCCATTCCACCCGAAATGATCCCCAAACCCGAGAACCTCAACTCTAATGCATTCCTTGATTTCAAATCATGATTTACTTCAACAATCCACACTCTAATCATGCCATTTCCATAAACATAAAAATCACACTAAATACACAAAATCTTCCAAAACACCCATACACTTACAATACCAATTCGAATCATTAAACTCTTATTTCCAACATAGAATCTACATAACAACAACAACCAAAATTCCAAGAAAACTAATTCATTTCTTGACACACATAAGAGGCCATATTAGGCCAACCTCACCTACATACATACCTCATGATTTTCATTCATTTCAACACTCCACAATAACCAAACATGCCACATAAACTTAATTCATCACTTTCAACATAATTCACACATACACGGCCAACTAACATGTACACGGCCTCAACTTCAAATACAAAGTCTCCATGAATTCATCCATAACAACATACAACAACACACATAAGCCTTCCATAACTCATAAAACAAGATTAGAACTTACCTTTCTTCACAACTCCTCAACTTGTCCAAAGTTGGCCAAGGATGAAAACGAACAATCCAACGCTTGAAACAACAACTCCACGTTATCAAGCACCTCCCAATTAGTAGATTTGCTTAAGAGAAATAATTTTAGGAAGGCTTAATCTTGGTCTTGAAATTTTCCTCCCATGGCCGAATGGTGTTGGTTGTTTCTCTCCAAGTTTCTTGATTTTTCATATGGAGAGAAGATGATATAATATGGTCCCTTAGTCATCTTTTCTTTCATATAATAGCCAACCATGTGGCCATGGCCCACTCCTAAGGTGGCCGGCCACATGGCCCCTTTTGTTTCCTCACTTTCTTTCAATAATTGGCCATTTCTCATAATTCCATCTTTGGTCCCAAAGTTTCTTTGATGTTTCCATACCAATAACGTCATACATACTTAGGTCCTACGACAAGATCGAAGGTCACACGTCCCGACTTCGCACCCCGGAATGGTCTTAACCCTAACTTATCATAGTTAACCCGAATCGTCCCGACGTTCAAAATACGGGATGTAACATCCTTCCCCCCTTTGGAACATTCGTCCTCGAATGTTCAACTAGTCTTATAAGGTCGCCTAAGGACCTCGGGGAAAGTTCCCGTTATTACCATAACACATAGCCGTACCAGCCAATCATACTCTTTATCTCGAATTCGAACTCTTCTATTGCTCCTCGGCTTAGATTTCGTCTTACAACTTTCCTTTCACACATCATGCTGCAATGCTGGCTTCTCCTTTGCCTCTTACATCTGAACTTGCAAGATTTCCAAAAACTTCCCAGGGGGGTCACCCATCCTGAATTTGCTCTCACCCCAGCACGCTTAACCTCGGAACTCTGACGAAATACGATGCTTTACCTCCAGTATAATCGCGTCCACCCCATCACATGACTTTCATCACATAATCTGGGGTAAATTGAAGCTCTAACAGATTTCCAAACGCTCTCATAACACACTTACTATTCTAGCCTCCTCCAACCCTCGACACTAACTTCTCACCTGCGGACATGCCTACTTCTCATCCCAGACACCCAAATTCCCTATGGCAACAGACATACCTTGATCGTCGTTATTTATAAATATCTAATCATCGGCTTTCGGATCCCTACTCGCCGCTATCAAACAACATTCATACAACAAACACACACATACACCAAATTATTACAATAAGGGCTCATATACCTGAACCCACATTCAGTGCCGCCTCTGGATCCCGCCTACCTACCAAAGCGTATATGCGGTTCGAAGGATCGCTAAAACTCGGGGACTCGGTGAACGGACTCATCATATCATATACGGTCCATAATGGGACCGGCGGACGACTTGGTCGCCGCTCCATCCGGGCGCCACAATACATCATACTTCGAAAGATTGCATATTTCCAAACACATCATACCCCATACCGAGATCATATATCATATCGCCTCGGGGCTCCCAACATCGACAACGATTTAAAAATATTAAACATACCTCGTATGTCCAACTCAAACCCGCACCTCGTTACATTTTCTTGTTCACTTTCCCTTTTTAATCTCCAACTTTACATCTCGATCATACTTCAATACCTCACCCCGCATATGTCTTTCATACCTTTACTTGCACTCGCGTGCTTTGCAACTTCCAACATCGCTAGTCACTTTTTGCTATCAATGCCATTCTTCCGCCGAAATCAAAGATCGAGTAAGGAATCTCATTTCCTATGACTTGGCTCTATGGCACGATCTAGGATCGAGAAAGAAAGATGACACCCTAGATGCCGTAGCTTCCTCGCTTATAGATGTGGTGCACAACACACCGATAAACAAGACTCTACGAGACACGGTCCGTAGACAATCCGAGGACGAAGCGCTGCCGATACCACTTTTGTCACGACCCAACCCCGTAGCCGTGACTAGTGCCGAGTTGGGCACCCAAACACACTCATCGAACCCGAATCACACACAGCTGACTGACGCGTATACAAATATCAAACGCTGCTTCAAACACATCTCAAACTCAATCATATATATATATATATCGGAAGCCGACAAGGCTATCAAACGGCGCATTGGCCCAAAGCATATAGCATACAAACCCATCTATACAAGGTAGGCACACAACCCACATATACGTCTACGAGAACTCTAAACAAACCAACAATCATATGACGGGACGGGGCCCCGCCGTGCCACAACACACACACACATATACAACGAACGAGTATATACCAAGATGTAGGCTCCGGGATAAAAGGAGCACTCCACACGAGCGGGACGAGTGTGTCCTAAACTAACGGATCACCAACCGGGGCGTACGCACCGCGGGCATGAAAATTTCCCCGAAGAAAGCGGGGTCGGTACGGAATATGTCCGAGTATGCAAAACGAGGAAATACGATAAGTAAACCGAGTCACACTCGAAACAAAAGTACCGAGGTAAGTACATTTCCAAAATGCCAAATGTTTAGTTTTCAAAATACAAAGCATGCATAGGGTTTAAAAATATGGTCGCCCGCCCGTCGTTGG
Organism: Lycium ferocissimum; assembly: GCF_029784015.1. NCBI lineage: Eukaryota > Viridiplantae > Streptophyta > Magnoliopsida > Solanales > Solanaceae > Lycium > Lycium ferocissimum. Next base: position 30,209,287 of record NC_081343.1, on the reverse strand, counting down.
CGCCATAACACAAGATAACACGAGAAGATTTCAAATCTCCGTATCCCCGACACACAACACATCATAAGCCATATCACGATAACTCCATAAACGGAATCCGGCCCCTACGGCGAGGTCTCTCGAACCGTAACACAACATAACTCCGGAATATATATCATAATGCGCACGACAACAAACCGGCCCGGAACCGCGAACGATGTACCAACAAACCGCACGAGCGTAGTCGTGAGTAACCATATGCATAAAATCATTATCATAAGTTCAAAAAAAAAAGTAAATAAAATGACCATACTTGGGAATCGGGAAAATCGTCATACCAAACTCTTCCAAACGTCTTCGTAAATGAACAAAAGAAGGTCGCGGGACCACGGACGAGTGTCGACCCGAGCCGGGCCCGCCTATGGAAAACATACTCATCACACGTCATACAACCTCCCACAGCGATATCGAGGCAATCCGAGCCCTTAGTCGAAAGTTACGGCAGTTCATAGTTTCAACATCGTTTAAGAATAAAACTCTTTTAAAAACCCAATTTTTTTTTTTTTATGCAACTTTAAAAATCAATTTTTCCAAAAACATTAAAGCCAATATTTTTCCACATCAACATACGATTACCAAGAAACAAACGCAAACCCCGAACGTGCTTGATTATGAGAGTAGAATTTCCTCGAGGCTCGTGTCACAGCCTATGCACAACTAAGACATGCCAAAAGAAAGAAAAGTTAAGCTTTACATACCTCGCTCGCACACAACGCTAATCCAAATCAAACTTATCTCTCGAATTCTCCAAGATCTACATAACATCAATAAATACCAACGTCAACCAAGCATTTAGAAGTTCATTTCCAACTACACACATAATCCTACGGAAATTTGGGCAAAGACTTCCTCTATAAATGGACCAACCCCGAGAATTCAACTCGGCCAAATTCAACAACACAACAATATCCAAGAATCATTCCAACAATATCCATAATCAATTCAAACACATTCGAACATTAATAATCCTTCTCCACCCATTCCAACAATATTCCAATTATGCTTACTACAACTACATACTTACAAACCAACATGTAATCAAACTAACGCATATTCAATTATCAATCCAAAACCATTCAAACAACATTCAAGAACTCTTTAAATAATTCATACAATATTTCCAACAATCCAACAAACACTCCATTCCACCCGAAATGATCCCCAAACCCGAGAACCTCCTCAACTCTAATGCATTCCTTGATTTCAAATCATGATTTACTTCAACAATCCACACTCTAATCATGCCATTTCCATAAACATAAAAATCACACTAAATACACAAAATCTTCCAAAACAGCCCATACACTTACAATACCAATTCGAATCATTAAACTCTTATTTCCAACATAGAATCTACATAACAACAACAACCAAAATTCCAAGAAAACTAATTCATTTCTTGACACACATAAGAGGCCATATTCGGCCAACCTCACCTACATACATACCTCATGATTTTCATTCATTTCAACACTCCACAATAACCAAACATGCCACATAAACTTAATTCATCACTTTCAACATAATTCACACATACACGGCCAACTAACATGTACACGGCCTCAACTTCAAATACAAAGTCTCCATGAATTCATCCATAACAACATACAACAACACACATAAGCCTTCCATAACTCATAAAACAAGATTAGAACTTACCTTTCTTCACAACTCCTCAACTTGTCCAAAGTTGGCCAAGGATGAAACGAACAATCCAACGCTTGAAACAACAACTCCACGTTATCAAGCACCTCCCAATTAGTAGATTTGCTTAAGAGAAATAATTTTAGGAAGGCTTAATCTTGGTCTTGAAATTTTCCTCCCATGGCCGAATGGTGTTGGTTGTTTCTCTCCAAGTTTCTTGATTTTTCATATGGAGAGAAGATGATATAATATGGTCCCTTAGTCATCTTTTCTTTCATATAATAGCCAACCATGTGGCCATGGCCCACTCCTAAGGTGGCCGGCCACATGGCCCCTTTTGTTTCCTCACTTTCTTTCAATAATTGGCCATTTCTCATAATTCCATCTTTGGTCCCAAAGTTTCTTTGATGTTTCCATACCAATAACGTCATACATACTTAGGTCCTACGACAAGATCGAAGGTCACACGTCCCGACTTCGCACCCCGGAATGGTCTTAACCCTAACTTATCATAGTTAACCCGAATCGTCCCGACGTTCAAAATACGGGATGTAACATTAGGGTTCATACCCAAATTTAGGAGTTTTGCTTAATCTTGAGTTGTTTAAGCAAATGATTAGTGGGTTTGATCACCTAGAGCTTGAGTTGCATGTTCCATCTTTCAATTTCCCGTTTTACCCTTGAGTTGCATTATTCGGGACTTGTTAATTGATTTTTGGTGATACGCGTACTTGATAGTAGTTCTTAAGATAGTGGATCAAGTTTATAGTGGACTTGAGGTGATTTACTAGACTTAGCGGTTTGGTACTGGATTCGATATTTAGATTGTGTTGAGTTTTATCTCATTGTGAGCATGCCTACTTTTCCAGTCTCTTTCTTATATATATGATTGTCTAATTGTTGTTGGCCTATGATGCCTACTCAGTACATGTTGTGCACTGATTCTACCTTGCTGCATTCCTTCTGAGTGCAAAGTTTGTGACCGAATCGACTTCTACCCCATGACCGAGTCCCGAGGCCGTCTGACGAGTATTCCAAGGTGAGCACTGGATGGATTCGCTGCCTGGATGCCTCTTCTTAGCTACTTGTCTTAATTTTTATATTCTAAAACAGTATTCCATTATCAGACAAGTATTCATATTCAGACTTGTAGTATTTGTAGTAGTGGCTCTTGTATGACCTTAGACCAAATTCCTTGGGATCGTTGTATTATTTTCCGCACTTATTCACTTATTTTTATTATTATCTACATTTGAGACTTATATTTGGCTGCCTTGATTTTATTATTGTGGTTGAATGAATGGTTTGGGAAAAGGGTTCGCCTACCGATGTGGGAAATGGTAGGTGTCCACACGTTTCCCCTAATTGGGGCTTGACACTCTCAGCCAATGGTATAATGTTTGCACTAAATAATGTAAATTATAATTGATCCCATAAATCACCTTCATTTTACTCATAATTCCTCCATGCATTATGGTATCTCTTCTCTTCAGTAGCTACCAACATATGAAGGTTGTTGCGGCCTGTAAAATTGGCTTAAGCTTTGAAGTACTTTGCGTATCCCACCATTTCACCACTATTTGGTGTATCTAGATTCTTGGATCAATCATTCCCACGCCCAGAATTGTAGTATTGCCAAATTTCTGCAGCAAATTCACCTGTTAGAAATAAATGTTGAACTGTTCCTCTTGATGTGAATTTGCACAACATCTGCACCTTGATACTATACTTATCTTCATTCTCTTCAAAATAACATCTACTGGTAGTTTGAATTTCCACAATCTCCAAAAGAAAAAAAAAGATAATTTGATTGGAACACCCGTCAACGACATATTTGGAAAGAATACTGATGTTTGTACTTTTTGCCTGAGTACGTTCCGAGAACTCCCAACAGTACATTTTCCTGTGGTGCTGACCATCCACCAAGCTTTATCCATTTCCTCATAATTTTTCACTATAGTCAGTCTTTGACAAAACATGATTGCTGACATTTGCTAGAAGTTTGTCATGCAATTTCTGTGAATCCCAGCCATCTGCATGGATGAAGTATGACAACTCTTCTATGTTGGTATCTATATGAAACTCTGTAGTAATCATCTGTTTAATTGAACCAAATTCAGTTTAATTGTCTTCCCAAACATTACATGCTCCATTCCTTGGTTCCCACCATATCAGTTGATCCACCTAATCTCTTGCTTCTATCATTTTTTTTCCAACTCTGAGATCCTCCTTACCATTTTTTTATCGCTTTTCTCTTTGCATGGAAATATTGAAACCCTATTGATTATGAATTAGTCAAATTAGGCAAATGATACGTACATCATTTAGAATGAATAGGAACTCGGTTATCATTTTCAAACTTGGACCCAACAACATATAGGTGATAACATTCCTTCCAAAAAAATGTGATAAAATATAATATTGTGATCGTTTCCTATTAAAAACAAGACTGCACCAATGTAGTATATATATTTGAGGGAAAATCAATTTTGTTCTTAAACCTGAAAATTCCGAAACTGAAAAACAGCGAGTATTGTTGTGATCCAAGGCTTTTTTTTATATATATATAAATGATAAAAGGATAATGAAAAAATGATTTCCAAAACAAGTGTTGTTGAAATGGATTTCAAATGAATTCAAGTGATTCAAAAGTTACTTTCAAGTGTTTTTGGGCCAAGCCCACCCTAATTGAAGTAAAACAAAAGGAAACCTACTTAGACCCAAGTTAAAAGAAAGGGTTTTAAATGGAATATAGTTGACCTTCAATAAAAAATGGATAAAACTCATGGCTTGAAGTGAAAAAGACATCTTTAAACATTGTATAATTCTCATGGCAATTTTTGTACAAATGATATATATATATATATATATATATATACACTTTGAACCCTTTTTTTCAATTATGAAAAACTTATAAGGACAAAGGGGACATAACATTTGGACGAGATTAAGTTGAACTCTACTCAAGAAAAATCTTGGGTGTGTTTTGGTCCGGAAATGAAATGACCATTCAAACCTTATATGCATTTTTCAAAAGGGGAACTTAACTTCTTCTTTCAAATAAAGGGATTTTTCGCCAAAATATTTCAAATGATATGCCATGACATGATATACGAGATTTCAAAAAACTTTAAGCAAATAATTACAAATCACAAATTGAAGCTCGAAGATCAATCGTATTCTATGGATCCTTAATATCAAGGTGTCTTAACACCTTCCCCGAGGAATAACGTAACCCTTACCTCAAACTCTGGTTTAAAAGGATTTTTCTCTTGTTTGAATAATCCCTTTTACTTGATTTTCCTATTTTCCCTTATAAATTAGGTGGCGACTATAAAAAATTAAAATCCAAAAGAGTCCACAAATTTGAAGTAGCTTTTATACTGTAACATCAAATTTTCCTAACTGCATCAAAAAAAAAAAAAATCTTTGAGTACTACATGATTTTTTTTATAAACAAGGCACTTGTACCTACTAAGTACTTCTACGACATACGCAATATCAAGCCAAGTGCAGTCAGCCACGCATCTCATATTTAGGCTAGCATACTCCTTTTTGATTTATCGCAAAATTTTCACTTTGAATTGGAAATAAATAAACACTTAATCAAAAGGAATTGCAACCCATGTAAAATCCACAAAGTTCTACTTTACAATTTTCTCAACATAATGCGGGTAGTTAAGAAAAGCTTTATCACATGTTTTTTATATTTTTCATTCCAAGAATGAAATTTGCCTCACTCAAATTTCTAACAGCAAAATGACCGCTACACGTATTTTTAATTTAATTTAACAACACATGTGTTAGAGCCAAAGATCAGCATATGATCAACCATTGAAGAAAGAATAACATGTGAATTTTTCAAGATTAATACATGCACTTGCACATTTTTAAAGACATTCTCAAAGATGCGGAAATCACTTTTCATGATAAATATTTTTTTACTACTTTAGTCCCCACTATTTTGATAATTTAAATAACAATTTATACTCTTGAGAAGTAGTATCACTTTATCCAAAAAATGTAAGGTAAAATATTTTTTACCTTTCCTCCAGTTGAGTTGAGCAAGTAAACTCGAATTTCCTCCCATCTTTACAGATGAATGTACTTCCAAGCAAACTTGAATTTCCTATGCTAGAATGCTTGTTGAAGTAAATGTCACCAGAGATTTACCAGAAACAATCCAAGTATTGGATCCAAATGGTCGACAGTTCACTCAAGGTGTCGCATATGATTGGAAACCTGAGTTTTGCCAACAATGTCAAGTAGTAGGACATCAATGCCCTCCACCTCCTAAACTTGATAATGGAAATGTACCACAGAGGAGAAGAAGGGGACATAGGAAATTGGCCATGGAATGGCAAACCAAGGGACCAACTATTAATACATCAAATGTTCCTGCCACAAGCCTAGTAGGTGCTACCAGCAGTGAGGTGGGTACAAATGCTCCTGCTCTTCCTGTGAGTGTTCCACCAGCTGCCCCAGTAGTAACTCAAAGTGTTTAACACTCTGCTACTGTTGAAACTCAACTTGCTGCACAAAAGGAGAAGACTCAGATAAGGAGCCCTGAACTTAATCTAGCAAATTTGCCTGCCCTAGGCCCTTCAGCAACAGCAAGTACTGTGATAACTAAAAAGAGAGCAAATGTGTCTCATACTCTACTAGCTGAAAAAGGAGGTGGCTCTAAACCTTCAGCATAAATTGGCTTTTTTGGAATGTTAGCGGTATAAATAAAGTGTATAAACAAAAGGAGTTGAGGAAGTACTTACAAATAAAGAGTATTAAGCTTGCTGGACTAGTCAAAACAAAGGTTAAATCACATAATGCTAAACAAGTATGGAATAATATTGACAAAAATTGGGGGATGGAAAGTAACTACCAGAAGGCTGTGAATGGGAGGATATGGTTACTATGGGATCCAAATCTCTATGAGGTAGCTATATTGACAGACGATGCCCAATTCTTACATTGCCATGTAAAGGATAGACAAGGAGCCTTGGATTGTTTAATAACAATAGTATATGGCTATAATGCAATTGACCATATGGAAAATTTGTGACAAGGGTTACAGCAGATTGCAGTTGGAATTCATAGTCCTTGGCTGATTGTCGGTGACTTTAATGCAATGCTCCTCCCTCAGGATAGGATCTTTGGGAATCCAGTCACTTATGCAGAAACCAAAGCTTATTCTGAGTGCATTACTGGACTCCTATTATCTGAATTACAGTGGAAAGGTGAGTATTACACGTGGTCAAATAAATAGGTTGGGGCTGATAGGGTCTGTAGCAGGTTAGACAGGGCTTTTGGCAATCATGAGTGGATATTGCAATGGGGGCATGTAGCAACTGATTATGGGGTTCCTTTCATTTCTGACCACTCCCCTATGCTACTGACCCTTAAAATCATGGCTAGAAATCTTAATGTTCCATTTAGATTTTTTAATGTGTGAGCAGGACATTTAGATTTCCTACCTATGGTGGAGCAAATATGGATGCACAACTTGGATAGATTTCCTATGAAAGATGTATGGTTAAAACTTAAGGCTCTTAAACCCAAGTTGAAGCAGCTGAATAATGCAGAGTTCAAGAACATTTCCCAAAAACTTGTACTAGCTAGAGAGGAACTGCAATTGACTCAGCAATTGATAATAACACAATGTACGGACCAACTGTTGGAAAAAGAGAAACAGATCCTACTTGACTTGGAGAAATGGTCATTAGTGGAAGAAAGTGCACTTAAGCAGAAAGCTAGAGAAAAATGGATAAAACTTAGTGATGCTAACACCAAGTATTTTTCAGCTTTAGTTAAGGATAGAACACAGAAGAAGCAAATAATACAACTCACATCCCTTGCTGGTACTCAATTGGTTGACCCTCTAGCTATTAAAGAAGAAATTATTGCTTTCTATTAGTCCCTTATGGGTACAGCTGCTCCTTCAATCCCAGCAATTAATAAACTTACAATGATGAAAGGGCCAACCTTATCTCAGCAGCAGAGATAGGAGTTATGTGTAGATGTTACTAATCAAGATGTGTGGGCTGGGTTACAGGCTATAAATGATGATAAGGCTCCAGGTATTGAATCGTTACAACTCCCATTTCTTTAAAAAAGCTTGGCCAGTATTGAAAGATGAGGTGACTTTGACAGTTAAACAATTTTTTACTGGGAAACTGTTTAAAGCTATTAATTGCACCATGATCACCTTATTCCAAAGATGCCTAATCCATTGACAGTAAAGGAGTATAGGCCTATTGCTTGTTTTACTATCTTGTATAAAATTATAGCAAAGATCTTGGCTTCTAGGATCCAGAAAGTTATAGCTAGTATTATTTGTGATGCTCAAGCAGGGTTTATCCCTGGAAGGAAAATCTCATATAACACCATCCTGGCCCATGAACTCGTCAAGGATTATGGTAGAAAGAACACCTCTCCCAGATGCATGGTGAAGATTGATTTACAAAAGGCCTATGACTTTGTAGAGTGGCCCTACTTGAAGCAGGTTTTGTGTGAATTGGGTTTTCCTACCAGGTTTCTTTCCTGGATAATGGAATGCGGGTAAACTGTCAACTATACTGTGATGGTGAATGGGGAAACTACAAAGCCATTTGCTGCTGCTAAAGGATTGAGACAGAGAGATCCCATATCCCCCTATTTATTTGCAATAGCTATGGAATATTTGAGCAGGAAACTACATGAACTTAAAGAAAACAAATGCTTTAAGTTTCACCCTAGATGTTCCAAGATGGGAATCACTTATCTAAGCTTTGAAGATGACTTGTTATTGTTTGCTAGAGGAGACCTGAATTCATTCATTGCGCTTCACCAAGCCTTTACACAGTTCTCAAAAGCTTCAGGATTACAAGCCGATTTACAGAAAAGCTCTATATATTTTGGTGGTGTTAATCAGGTGGAAAGGGACAGAATTGTGCTTAATCTTGGTATACCTGCTGGTGAGATGCCTTTTAGATATTTAGGAGTTCCTTTATCTACAAAAAATATCTCTTTCATTCAGTGGCAGCCTCTAATAGAGAAAATAGTGGCTAGAATTACATCTTGGACAGCTAAGAAGCTCTCTTATGCGGCGAGAGTTTAACTTGTTCAATCGGTATTATTTGGAGTTCAATCATTCTGGTCCTAACTGTTCCAAATGCCAGTCAAGGTACTTAAACTAATTGATGCATATTATAGAAGTTTTGTATGGTCTAGCACTGATACTATTACTAAGAAGGCACTTGTTTCATGGGAAAAGGTGTGTTTGCCTAAAACTTGTTGAGGTTTAAACCTTCTTAATATAATGGTATGGAATAGAGCTGCTTTAGCTAAGACATGTTGGGATCTTGCGCATAAAGATGCCAAGTTATGGATCAAATGGATCCATGAGTTCTACCTCAAAGGCCAGTCTCTTATCAATGCTAGTATCCCTAAGCAAGCTTGCTGGACTATTAGACAAATTATGGAAGCAAGACAAATTCTGGAACAGGTGCAGATTCGAAATGTTCCAGGTAGCTTAACCAAGCAAATGTATACTCAGCTGCTACCTACTTATCCTAGAGTGCCTTGGAGATGTGTTATGTACAAGAATGACGCTAGACCTAAGGCCAAGTTCATTATGTGGTTGCAACTACAAGGAAGACAGCTCACTACTGATAGGCTAGCAAAATGGGATATAGTTGTTGATAAGACGTGTGCACTGTGTCATGCTCACCCTGAGTCAGGAGATCATTTGTTCGTAAATTGTACATTTTCAAAAGCAGTGTGGAATAGGATTCTTCTCTGGCTTAAGAAATAGACTTGGCTTGGCTCTGACTGGGAACAACATTGAACATGGATAATTTTAAATGCCAAGGGAAGGTCGCAACAAGCTCACATCTTCAAATCTGTTTATGCAGAATGTGTTTATGCCATTTAGATGGAGAGAAATCAGCGGGTATTTAAAAAGAAGGCTAGGAACTGGGAAGTCATAGCTAGAGAGATTGCCTACATGTGTTCTGGTAGAGCATCTCATGGTGTCCAAAATTTGGTACATAGCGTTGTTTTAGCTTGTTTTAGCTATTATTTCTACTATACTTTTGTAGCTAGTCTAGCTTAGGCTTATTTGTTTTTCTTTCTTGAGATAGCTAGCTAATTGTGTTGAACTAGCTATGATCTGTAATGTTGGCACTTGGTGATTAATACAATGTTAGTTACAAAAAAAAAAAAAAAGCAGTTGAGCAAGTAAAAAAAATACTTTACCCTTCCACCTCGTATTGAGATCTAGCGATGTCGAAGCGGGATGGTGTTGACATCTCCTATCTTGATATCTGCGATTTTTCAAACTATAACAAAGATGAATCTCCTTAAAATTGTTGGTGAATATACCACAAATTATTGTAATTCACTAAAAAAAAAAAAAAAAAAAAAAAAAAAAGGAGGAATCTTATGTTGAAGGAAGTTGTTCTTATGGTGGAGCTTTGGACTCTTCAACTAGTCCGAAGTTGTTTGAGTCATCGACAGGTTGTTGTATCCTGGAGGGGACAATTTAGAGTTATACTGCTGGACCAGTGAAGATTATGCCACAGTGGTTCTGAATCTCCTTAAAGAGAGCAAGACATTTGTGCCTCTACCTAAAGAATATTTACTTATTCATTTTGTTCATTTTATTGTAATTTTCAACTGTAATTTATCGTTATATTCACCATCATAAAAGGAAAAATGCAATTAAACTACGCGCCCACATCCATAGACATCCGAGTACTTTCTTATCTGATGACAATGTTTCTAATGTCCATATTCCATTGTCCTCCAATGCTCGGATCTCTCATTGCATGGCTTTTCTCCAATGTTCCTTTTTCATTGCCTCAGAGAAGGTTTTTGGCTTGGTTCCTGTGGTGATTGCTGCAAGGAAGCTTTGGTGTTGTGAGGAAAAATTATCTCAGGATATATAATGAGCTAAAGTGTAAGGCGCACCTGAGGGTTGCTAAGGATCAGGCGGACGCGTTGATGGAATTTTTTTCCAGAATGGTTCAGCGATATAGTCGCGCAACCAAATCGATTCATACTTCTGACACTTAACCTAACCCAATTGTTCTTCTGGTGACACTTTATTGGCCTAGACACCTTCCTTCTGTACTTCATCTATGTTTTCTTTATCTGGACTGGCATCTGTCCGATCTAATTCTGTTTGATCCGTAGGTTCGGTATTGTTATACCTCGCATTTCGTACATTTGAATATTCCGAGTTAATGGCGGGGAGTTAAGGACAAGGTTAAAAAAATTTTTAGAATGTACAAGTTGGGTATTCATCTTTTATTGGTATGAAGAATTAAGGGTAAACTTGGAATAGGGAAAAATTGGAGGCTAAGAGTTGGGGAAAATAATTTCATGAAATGGCCAAAAGGCCAAGGTGGCCGTGGACCCCACCTATATCTTGGCCACTTGTTTTAATCCATGAAAGGAGACATGTGTTCATTATATTGTGGGAGATATATAGGTCAAGGAATGACCAAGTCAAATTATTCATCTTTCATAATTTAAAGAAATTTCTAGAAAAATTGAGAAAAATTTCGAGGAAAAAAATGGCACATGACCGGCCACATGCTTACATATATATATATATATATATATATATATATATATATATATATATATAAGTAAGGACAATATGAGACACTACTCATCATTTTAACTTCAAGAAAATTCAAGAAAGAAGGAGAAAAAGAGAGAAGGGAAAGGGTTCGGCCAAGGTGGCTGAACATGGCCATGGAAAAATTGGTCAAGAAAAATTTCTTTCTCCTAGCTTTCCTACTAATTGGAGGGTCCTCTACAACGTGGAGTAGTTGGTGGAACAAGAAAATCGTTCGTTCTTGCGAAACAAGTCTTAGCCGAATGGAGAAGATGATTGGAAAAGGTGAGGTTTAACTTCCTTTACATGTTTCATAGATGGTTGTGTGTGTTGTGGTATAATGAGATGAATGAAGTTCATGAAGTTATGGTATGTTGTGTGTGGCCGTGTGTATATGAGATTATATAGGAGTAAAGAACTAACTCACTTAGCATGTTTGGATTGTTGTATTATGGATAGTTGTGCATGTTGTAATGTGAAAGAATGGATAAAATTCATGAAACCATGGATGTGGGTGCTTGGCCGAATGGGTGTGTGTGTTGTGTAGGAATGGCAAGATAAATTTACTTGGTATTGTAGTTGTTGTTGTTATGGAATATGCGATGGAAACGAAGGTTTGATAACTCAAATTGAAGTTGTAATTGGTTGCGGGCTGATTTGGAAGATAATGTGCTTTTAATATGCTTTCTTGAATTTATGAAAGTAATGTTGTCAATGTGTGGATTGTTGATGTAGTGTGTGAATTTGGAAGAAAGAAACGTATTGTTGTTGTCCCTATGGAAATTGGTAGTTTCGGGTGAGGTGGTGTATGGTTTGGAGTGTTTTGAAAATGTTGCGGCTTGCTTGGAATATTCTTAAATCATGTGTGAATGGTTGCGGATTAGTAGTCGAATATGCGAGCGTTGATATTGAATTGATCGTATGTAGCTTATTTGAATATAATTGAAATGTTGTCGAATCGTGTAGAAAGGAATTATTAATGTTAGAATGCGTTTTGAATCACTTATGGATATCGTTATTATGATTGTTGGTATGGTTGTTGTTGATATTGGCCGAGTTAAATTCTCGGGGGTGTTGGATTTATAGGGGAGATGCTGCCGGAATTTCTGTAAATAAGGTGTTAGTTTGGAATTGGATTCTCAAGTGTTATGACTAATGGTTGATGCCTAGTGACATTGTGTAGATCGTGAGAAGTCGAGACTCAAGTTTGGATTAGCGTAGGAAGCGGCTAAGGTATGTAAAGCTCACCTTTCTTTCTTTGGCATGTCTTAGTGTAAGTAAGCTATGACACGAGGCTCGAGGTAATTCTATTCTCGCGATCCGAGCATGTCTATGACTCTTATTTGTTTCTTGATGATCGTATCCTCAATGTAGTTGAATTATGGTCTTATGTTTTTGCATGACTAGATTTCAAAAGTTGTATGAAAGTTTTATTTTCAAAAAGAATTTTGTTCCTAAATGATTCGAAACTACGAACGTCGAAACTTTCACGGAAGGGCTCGGATCGTTTCGAAATGTCTATGGAAAGTCCTAAAGTGAATAAGGTTCGTAACTTTCCCGAGGCGGGCTCGGATTGATTTGACATATGGCCATGACCTCTACGACACTTTGCTATGCTTATGATATATGTTATGTTTCCGAGAGACGTCCAAAAGATTTTTGATATAACTATTGTCCCAATTTTCAAATGACGATTCGTTTATGATTACTTCATTGAGTCTTTGATAATATTTTATGTGCATATGGTTTCTCACTACTCTGCTCGTGCCAGCCTTAATATGTCTTTCACTGCGTCCCGGGCCAGGGCATGTATTCGTGCACCTCATTGCATTGTTCACCGCGTCCCTCACTAGAGGGCCGGGGCACGTTATATTTATCGCGTCCCTTACTAGCGGGGCCAGGGCACGTTATATGATATGATGATATGGGGGAGGTGGCCAGGATGGCATATGATGATTCCCTTTACCGCGTCCCTCACTAGAGGGCCAGGGCATGTTACATGTACATACATATGATTTTCTTTACTCATTACATGATTTTACTTACCGCGTCCCTGTTACACCTTGCATTTTGAGCCTTTGGATATTCCGAGTCAATGGCGGAAAGTTTAGGGCAAGGTCATTTTTCGCTTCCGTTGTAATGCGTAAGTCGTTGGAAAATATTATTAGTTTGGAAATATTGAGGAAGCCCGAGGGCAAAAGGGAAATTTGCAAAATGGCATTATGGTAATTTTGTAAAAAGGCTAGGGCAAAATGGTCATTTCTTGAAAGTTCAAGAAAGTTCAAAAGGGACCATGTTAGCCATGTAAGGAAAAAGGAT
>NC_081343.1:30173314-30195584 GCF_029784015.1 Lycium ferocissimum | reverse complement strand
TAAGACTTCCATAAGCAACATTATGAAACGTATTATACGTAAATTGTCCACGCCGCCTCATTCGACCGAGGCGGGCCCACTATTTCGAACCCCGTCCTATTAGCTCATTAAGCTTATTTCCATGCTATAGCTAATAAAAGTTTTTGGTTATCATTCCTATTATCAAATTAAAAGTTGTTTTTAACTAAACCCTCGACCCCAAGGTATGATTTTCTTTACTAAAAGTTTACAAGTGTTTTCCAAAATATACATTTTTCTTTAAAAACTAAGTTTTACAATATTGCCAGTTTTTATGACCTAAACAACGACTATAATCCTATGATGACTATGATCCTACGATGACTATGATGGCTATGATTCTATGGGAACTATGACTCTATGGGGACTATGATTCTATGATGACGATGATCCTATGATAACTATGATTCTATGATGACAATGATGAAGTCAGATATGCTATGTCTATGACCCGCTATGCTATGATATGTTCTATGTTGATAGTCTCGCCTTATGATTATCGCTCCTTCAAGGTGAGACAAAGCGACCATGATTATTCCATAATGCGATCGGAGGTTTCCGACCTTACGTCACTCCGATAAGTACATGATTTCCTTGGGCTCTCTTGCATGCTAAATATGAACAAGGGTTGGGGGGATGGGAACTATGTATACTTGGAAATTGGGAAGGAACTATGTTTCATTGCCACCTGGTCAGCTGGCTTATCATCCCGGACGCGGGATTTATGGCAGAGCTGGAGTATTCTGGCGCTATGTGGGCGAGCCGCCTCGTGCGGTACTATGACCTGATATGACCAAGTAAGCATGCATGGCATCCGCCCCCAGGGGCACTCATATGCACAGGTTACTCTGCTATCCTATGATATGTTCTATGTTCTCTATGCAGTATATGATTCCTATGTACAGGTCACAGCTTGACATGACATGTTCTATGTTTCTATGCGGTTATTGTTCATGTATACATTTCTTACTATGTTATTATTCATGCCTTACATACTCAGTACATTGTTCGTACTGACGCCCCTTCTTGTGGGCGCCCGCGTTTCATGCCACGCGAGTGTACCCCCGGACGAGTAGAAGTCAGTATAGAAGATGTTCCAGCAATGTTGGCAAGCTCCACTCACCCCGGAGAGTTGCCGAGTCGATACATGTGCTATGGTCTACGATTACGATAAAGCTTAGAGACTTTGCAGACAGAGTCGTGGGTCTAGAGTGTCAGCCTAAAAACAGAGTTCCACTGGTTGATGTGTTTTTATTTTACGGAGCCTCATATTTACAAACTGCGTTTACTCGAGAAACGACGAAAAGATTTTGAAAAAATTTTACTATGTATTTTACTTTACTTTGTCTTATGATTCCAAGAGAACATGTGTGTACTAAGAGTCCGAGGGTTCGCTCGGCTCCGAATATGGGGTCGGGTGCCCATCACACCCTAGTAAAGTCGGGGTGTGACAAAGCGCGGGCACCTACCATTCCCACCTCGATAGGCGAACCTCAAGCAAAATAAAACATTTCCAAGTAAAGAACAAAATTCATTTTCTTCAAGATATATATAATTAACAGCGGAAATCAAACCAATATATTAAACCAAATAGCGGAAGTGATTACAACAATTAAATAAATACAATGAATCAATTCTATTCCCATGACCTGGTCTAGACTAGTACAAGAACGACTAATGTGTAAACGGAATACAATAATAACTCTAAGAGCCAACCTCTATTCCGGAATGAAGTGGATGGAGGCCTTCGAGATAGGCACCGTGCATCTTCCGAACATTTCAACAATCAATAACCTGAAAAACTCTACACCCCAAAAGGGATGTAGCAAGAGTAGTATCAGTACAACACTAGTACTGGTAAGCATCATAGGCCGACAATGGTTAGAAGAACATATCAGTAAAAGAGTTCACAAATAAGCATGGTAAGTAAAACTAGGTCAACAACACACATTCCCTACCGCTCATCACAACAACAAGGTTCTTATTCTCATTAACTCTTCTTTAGTAATCCATTTACCTAACTTACATTATACTCGCCTTACTCCCCTAGCATACAATAGACAATTTCACACAAGTATCACAAGTCAAACTACCATTACGCTATTCAATCTTAGCATCGGAAGTCATCCCGTCATTCTGATATTCGTTATTCGCCTAAATTTAGGAAACCAACATATACAATTAAGCCAACGAATAATCAACATGGTAATCCAAGATCATGGCTTGTGGTTATAGCAACTATGCCCCACTGTGTCAAGTCTCAAATTCTCAATTTGAATTCCATACATCATAAAAACATCACAATAGAAGCCGTAGTGAAATGCAATGCAATAATGTATGAAATGTATATGCAATGCAATGCAATGTTGTGTATACATGTACTCTAGATGGAAGTATCGACGTCTCGGTAGCACAACTCATGGGGGACTAGTGGAGTCCATGTACCTCACTGTCCGGCGACAACCTGGATACTGCTACCTTATGATCCCGGCACAAACCTGAGGAATTGCTGCCACACAACCACGATTCTAGGACAACCATCGGATATCGGTCCACATGTCACTCTGATCCAACTGATCCTAGCTCATCACAGTGTTTCCTCAAGTATCATCAGTGTATCAACAATATATCATGAAGGATGAGAATGCGTGCAATGTATGAGTTCATTAATTTCAATAATCAGATCAATATCACAAGTACCAAGCATGGCACACCAACAATATCATGCATAAGGCTACACAATCATCCATAATAGAACGCTATCCTCGTATCAAACATCAACAAGTAAGATACTACAATATTATAAACAAGATATATTGATAGTCCCCAATAAGAAACACGGACGAGTCAAGTAACAATATCACCTCATTCCTTTACTGCCTAATAACATCAATACATAATAATTGCGTTTTCTACTTACAAGGCATCTCTAACATCCAGTCTAAATCATTTAACGTTCTTTGATACATTTTATCCATTTCAACACCAATTAAGATACACTAATAATAGCACAGGACATGCTATACATATTATACGGGAATTATTCAGCAAGGAACATAGCAGACTAAATACCGAACAACTAATCTTCCAAGTCACATAAAATCCACCAATACGCGAGGGAAAACCAACACATAAACCTAAGGGATCTACAGGACACAAGCCCGAACACACAATCGCATAACAGTACCATGCTAAGAATCCATCCCAATCTCCAATTCCTATACCAGAATTCTTCCTTTTTTCTAGTACACAAATATGTAAATCTAACCGGAGTCTACCAAGAAAGGAAGCCGTAACCTACCTCGAGGCCAAGCGGGTGCTACAAACATCTGTTGATATTCAATTTGTTCATCACGTCGTAACCCGCACGAAGGAGCTTGACACAATCATGAGACCCAAGAATAGGAATAACCATTAGAGCACGTATACGAGCTTTGAGTTGATAAAGAAAATTGGGAATTTGGACTACCTCTAGATTTGCTATGCTAGGCCTTCATCAACAAATAATCTCTTTCCCAACTCATAATAAAAGCTAGGTGATTTATTAATCTCCACTCATGATTAAAGTCAACCACTTAAGCTACTAGCTAGGTAAAGTCACCATTTGTAACTCTATCTTTTAGAAAACCCATTTTCAAGATTCATGGAAGAAACCCATTTACAAATTTAAGAAGATGATGAGAATCTAAATTAGTAACCATTCTAGGTTATGAACATGAGAGATTAAATCAATATACTCCACATTAAGAATAAGATAACTATTTATCCTTCGAGGTCTAGGAATTAGTGATACCTATTTTTTTTATTAGCTTATAGATGAAGATCTCAAGAACAATTAATTATGTGAAAGAAGGGATTAGAAGAAGTTAGGAAGATTTACCATTCCCAAGAAGATATGAATTTGAGCTCTCAAAACTGCTTGAAGGGTGACTAAACTTTAGGGTTTTGAGAAAATGGGGCCAAATCCTGAAATGAACTATTAAATATGGAAAATCATTGTATGTCACTACCATAGCAGTTGGAAAACCGCTTCGGCGGCATAGGAACCGCGGTGGTGGAACCTTGACCAATCCACACTACCGTTTCGGCGGTAAGCACACTGCTACAATGCCACCGTTGTAGCGGCATGCAAGTTGTTGTGGCGGTTTGATCAAGTTAGCGAATTCCAGAAGTATGACTGAGTCGAAGATATTTTTAAAGAGTCGAAGTTTCAGGTTTTCTCAAAATTCACAATAACGACGAAACAGGTCGTTACACATACAATCTTCAATCCTTCTTTCCGTAGGGCTATCCCAAGAAGACACACTTACGACTCCGACTCTCAAACTTGTTACTCATTCTTATGTGTGCATAGCATAGTGACCCTATCCCCCTTGAATGATCATACCGGGGTCCCTCCCCATATAAAATTTCATAGGGGGTTTTCCCATTCAAAATTGAATATGGTGTTATATTAATCAAGTATCCCGTAGTCAAAACACATTCTCCCCAGAATTTGATCGGAAGATGACCCTGTAATCCCAATGGTTGCGCCATATTAATAATGTGACGGTGTTTTCTTTCGACTCTTTTATTATGATATGGTGTACCTGCGCAAGATGTTTGGAAAAAAATTCCATGTGCAAAGAATTAAGTCTTCATACATGTGAACTCAATACCATTATCATTTCTAACAATCTTTACCCTCTTACTAAACTGTCAATCCACCAAGGCGAAGAAATTCTTAAGGGTTTGGGACACTTCAAAATCATGTAACAGTTCCTCCGGATTACCTATCACATGATTGGTAGCTTCGGAGTCAATAATCCATGATGAGTTTTCAGTTTTACTATCCCATCTTGCCATTTGATTTTATTCCTTGGGAATTCAATACGTGAATCATAGTCTTCCGGATCTTGTCGCTGAAATTGTGAGGTCCTGTCCCACCTGTGTTCACCAGTCCTATCTGCGCCTGAGTTCCTTCTATGACAACTACGGTTTTAGCCCAGGAATTTCCTTCTCCAGGACTAGACCTCGATCCACCCCACTGCTGTTGTTGATATCTTCATCTTCTTTCTCCGATCTTCTCGTCTCTTTTTGATTTCCTGGCCACCAATCCGGATAACTAATGAGTTGAAAAAATCCATCCACAATGTGTCCAGATCTCTTGCAATGTGTGCAGAATGGACCATCGTTTTTCCCTTTACCTTGGTCACAGTAAGGGTTTCTTCCTTGTACGACAAAATTCATGGTTTCACTCCGGTCCTCCGTTTTTTTTGCCATTCCTCTCACACGCTTTTCTTATACTAGCTTCTAATAGACCTTGTTCAATTATGGAAACGGTTCCTGGGCCAATATGTTTAACCTCAACATACCATATGTTGTCTCATTTAATCCCATGAGAAAAAGATGCACTTTTTCTTCTTCTCTTTTGGCTTCTAAGATCATTCCTAGATTGCACGTGCACTTTCAACACGTAAAAGTTGGAATCTATTCGTAATTCGCCAATTCCTCCCACAGCTTAGTGAGTTTTCCATAGTAATCCACTATGATCCTTCCCTTATGCTTGCATTCCGCAAGATTTACCTTTAGCTGTTGCATCCGAGGGCCGTTACTAATTGTGAACCGCTCTCGGATGCTCGTCCAACATTCTTTTGTTTCCTCTTTATGTGAAATCATTGAGAAAAGTGTTGATTCTATGGTGTTGCGAATCCATGACACCAACAGTGAGTTTATAGTCCAGCAGTTTTCTAAGTCCGACAACTCTTAATCTGGCTTCTTGATTGTACTGTCGACGAAGCCAAAGTTCTTTCTTGCTCTTAGGGTTGTCCTCATAGATATAGCACATTCTTCATAATTCTCACCCTTCAATTGGACTTGTGTCACCACACTTCCAGGGTTATCATTCAATGTAATGTCGTAGGGAGAGATTATTTTTCTTTGGGTTTGTTTTCTTCACCGGCTATTCCTTTGCCGTCATTGCCGGTTTCTTTACCGTCACACACGCCATTGTTTTAGGGTTTTTGTGTTCTTTCTAACGTGGCTCTGCTACCATATTAAAATCGAGACAGGGAAGAGAATTTCAAGAGACAAGAATAATGTGAGAATTCTTTATGTTTTGTATTCATCATAATGACCTCCCTATATAGAAGTAAGTTCTTCCTTCTCCTAGTCTAGTAAGAATAAGACTACACGTCATATATTACCATAATTACAATTTAACCATACATAAAACTATTACAATTAGACTAGAGTAGGATTCTATAAAATTTTACACTATCATGTCATCTTTACCTGTTATAGTCAGTAAGATATTTTATTTTCAAGACTTTACAATTAAGGAGGCTCACCTATAGATATCGGTTGAATGACCCATTAGTAGAAACAATTATTTTTATTGATAATGTATAAAACTTAAATGCAAAAACAAACAAAAAAATCCATATTGGTAAAAAGTGGGGCCCCAAAAAATTAGGGGCCTAAAGCATATGCTTCAGTTTCTTTATCCAAAAGCCAGCACTGGCCGTCAGTGTAAATGGTTTTTATACGACCATTAAGTCATCCAAAGAATAATTACAAGTCAGTCTTCTTGAAATATAAAAATGAAAATCTTGAAAATATAATATGTTACTTATTACAACAGATAAAAATGACATGATGGTGTAAAAAAATATTTTCACTAACTGTGTCTATTATTTAAAATCTATATATTAAATTGTATACCTTTTGCCTTTAAAACGTAGATCCACTTCTAACTGCATGTCTTATTCAAGCACAGACCAACAAAGCTATAATGAGATTTTGCTATAGTCTGTCTCCAAGTGAAAGGTCCAGTGACTTATTCCGCTACTCAGAAAAAGCTCATCAATTTACCCAGTCAAGAAATGATCAATAATACCAATCATCCCATATCTAAGCTTTTTAAGCAGCAGATATATAGATGCATGTACAGGCAGATGCAAATGTATCTAAATTAAGTTACGGAATCACCAAAGCGTTCAATGTTACTTCCAATTAATTGGAGTTCACGCAGATGCAAATGTATCTAAATTAAGTTACGGAATCACCAAAGCGTTCAATGTTACTTCCAATTAATTGGAGTTCACATGCTCTGTCCCTTTCAAAGTCAAAAGATTTTTTTGGAGATTTTTTATATGAGTTTTTTGAGTTATGGATGTAAAGTGTATATATATCCATAGTCTAAAAGAAATTTATATTTTCATTACAATTTAACTGGCGATAGTCAGATGTAGTTATATAGTTGCGCTTTTATCTGAACCTAATATTTTTTGCACGAAAATTAATTTATATGTAAAAAATTATTAAAATTTTAAAAAAAAAAAACAGTAAATCTGAACTCATAACCTTAAACATATAATCGGTTTAATGATAAAAAAAATTAAAGACTGAACCTGAAATTTTTTAAATCTTGGATCCGTTTCTAACGATAATAGGTTATTGCTCTATACCTCAGGTTATGCTAACAAACTTAGAATGAAATGTTACATATTTGAAGGTATAGTTTGTATATCTGATTGTGTAAACAAATTTAGGGATCATTTGGTTCATGGGATAAGTTGGGATATCCCATAATTAAGTTTGAGTATAAATTTGTACTTTATTTGGTTGAAGGTATAAAATAATCTGGGATAGTCATACATATACCTTCAAGCAAACAAAGTATAAATTTAGTCTCAAACTAAATTCTAGATATCCCATCTTATCCCATCAAACTAGGCAATATTATTTTACCTCACTTGAAAGGTGGGATAAATTAGTCCACGGATTATAACCCCAGGACTATAATCCCGGGATAACTTAGGCCTTATTTGTTTACATTACAATTAAACGTCTGAATCTGGATGAGCATTTGAATGTTAAATTATACATTACGATTTATATGATTCAATCCGAATATTAAGATGTATTAAGATTTGAATATTAAATAATTTACATTGTCTGTTTTCTCAACATCTGAATAGATACAATTTTTTTTAATTTAACAATTAATAAATATAAAATTTAAATAAAATAATAAGTTTGATCGAATACTATATCATTAAATAAAAAATTAGATAACAGTTGGAGGTGATGATCATAGGCGATGGTGGTTGTGGGTGCTATAGGGGATTATGTTGGATATTATGGTGGTTTTGGATAGTAGCTAGTTGTGATGGTGGCTGATATTACTGCTTAACAATTGTTATTGATCATGGTATAAGTTGATGGTGGAAACTAATAATTGTGGTGGACAATGGTGATAGGCAATAGTGGTGGTGAATGATGACGGTGATTATCAATAGATAGTGGTGGCTGGTTGTGGTGAATGTATTAGTATTTGGTTGTTGGTGGTATTGATTGGCAATGGTGACTAATAGTGGTGACAGCTAACTTACGTGATTGTCGGTGGTAGTGATTGTGGCTGATGATGGTGGTTGTTGGTTGTGGGTGGTGGTACTTGATAATGGTGAGTGGCGACGGCTGTTAGCAATGAAAACAGATGGCGCAGGGATGAATACACGTCATTTTTATATAAACCTTTGAATAGACATCTTAATAATATTAAGATTTTGTTATAGATCTTAACAATTCAGACCCATAAGTGCAGTTGTAAAATTTATAAAAGCAACCGCACTTAATGATTAAAATCCTAATAATTAAGATTCAGACCTAAAAAACAAACAGACTTAATGACTAAAATTTAAATATTAAGATTAAGTCCTTCATTAAGTACAAACAAATGAGGCCTTAGTCCCCAAACGATCCCTTACTATTGTTAGCATACAAAATTAAACTCTTTAGGTATATAATATTCCTATTTGTTTTTGTTTTAGCGTGCATGCTAGTCATAACTAAGCTTCTGCGCTTAGAAATGAATATAAGTTTAAGATGGACATTTCTAATCATATGTGTCATGTGTGGTTGATAAAGTATATAATAAAAGATTGGTCAGAAGATAATATTATTAATAAGAAAATGCCTAGGACAGTTGCAACATCCATCATACGAACCTTTTCCATAAAGAGGAACAAACAGATGCGGCCCCGGAGACAAAAGAGTACATTAGATTTTGGTTAAAAGAAACTAAATCTATCCAACCCAGTCAAATATAGCAATGTTTCGTCATGATTGATTGGTTTAATCTCTTTTAAAAAAAGATATGACAGTAAAACAGAAAGATATATTCGTCGACAGATGTAAAAAATAAAAATAAAATAAATAAATAGACATAGTCCTTAATACTTGACTTCGTTATAATATAATAAAGCAAGCAAGATGAATATTTCAGGGAAAGAGAGAAGAGAGGGAAATTCTTTATTTCTCTTGAGAGATGAAAATACATTGAAGGAAACACCTCTGTTTATAGTAGAAAACTGACTTGGTCCTAAAGTTACTAACCCTAATTTCTCACTTATAGATAGACATCCATAACAAATGATATTTATCTATAACATGATAGATATCCATAATAAATAATATTTATCTATAACACTCCCCCTTCGATGTCTATTTGATAGATAATGTAGCTTATTAAAACCTTACTAGAAAAAACCCCGTGGAAAAAATTTTAATGAAGAAAAAAGAGTACACATTTCTAATTATACGCATTTTGGTTGCCTCATTAAAAACCTTACCAGAAAAACCCAATTGGAACAAAACCTTGGTTAAGGGAAAAAGGTACAATGCGTATTAACTCCCCCTGATGAGAACATCAATCCAATCTTGTGCATCATCTTCTCGAAAGTTGCAGTTGGTAGAGCTTGGTGAACAAATCAACCATATTATCACTTGAACCAATATGTTGCACGTCGATATCACCATTCTTTTGAGATCGTGTTGTAACGAACCTCCCGGTCGTTATGGAAAATCTAGGATCACCCCACCAAATAGAACCCTTTCAAGGGTAGAGCGAGCTAATAGAAACTCAAATGTAGAAGTCTAAGAACTGAAAACTTGTCTTGCTTGTGATTATTGTTTGATTGTATCGAGTCCATTAGGGGGGTGACATAGGAAATTAGACCTCCGTTGGGATTCCGAGACCACAGGTAAGTCTGTATGGTGTTTTTACATTCATGTGCATGTTTTGTTTGTATTTGTGAGGCCTCGCATGAAGTGTTGTGTGGTGAAGTGAAAAACTGAGAAAATAGCGAGCTCACTGTTTCAGTGGCATCACTGCGGCAAACGAAGAACTGCTACGGCGAAGCCGCTGTAGCGGCGGATATCTCGCCGCCGCGGGCGTAGGGAAATAGTGGGTGTCCGCTATGACAGGCATCAGACCGTTGTATCGCGTGCGCTATGGCGGGTCCATGCTCGCCACAGCAGAGGTGGACGGAAGTTGGAGGTCCGCTACAGCAGACACTTGCCCACTATAGCGAGAGCGCTGCAGCAACAGAATGACCACCGCATCAGTCGACGGGGACAGAATCCCGATTTTTAAAAACTTAGTTCTGAATTCTTTATTCATAAAACTCAAAAAAATAATTCCCAAGGAGCACCTAGGGCAAAATTCTAAGGCTAGGGCAAGAATATTCTTGAGATAAGTCTCAACCATTCCTTCTTTCATTACGCTTTCATATCTAAGATTATCATCATTCTAATGGGTCTACAATGGTGAATTGAGACTACTAACCCTAGAACTTAATAGACCTTCAATAGTTGGTGGGTTATGAATTTTATTGTGTGATTTTCATCTAAAAGCTGGGTTATCACTTTCTAATCAAGAACAGAACCGTTAGAGACATGAACTAAGTAAATTGAGACTTAGGGTTTCATAAAGATGGTAGCTTGACCATAGAAATTGCTTATAAGAGATAACTTGATTGAATAACTTTATGAATTGATAGTTTATGGTTGCTAATGCCAATGTTAGAATGATTTACACCTAGTAAACTATTACACCTTGTAGTTTTGTACGATGAAATTTGTTAGATGCTAGCAGCTCAATTGTAAACACTGGAGTTATTTTCTAGGATGTATGAGATTATATGCGCCTATCCTATGGTTATGATGGTTTAAGTTCATGTAATAGGTCATGGAAGGATTGAGGAACAAGTGAATTAAGGAAAGTAAGTTTTTGGAACTTTGGAGAAAAGATGGGCAACGTTTGTTCAATAATTCTGGTCTAACTTGAGAAAGGAATAGCTCCTAGTATATTAGGAGTTATGAAGCGAGAAAAAAAAAAAAGCCTAAATTGAAGTTCATGAAGTCTAGTTTCCAACGCAACCAATCGCGCATCGATCCGACATCGCAATCAAACATTATGAGCATTTTAAGACTGACTGCCAGAGCAGGGAATAACCCAGGGCGAAAGCGCCTGGGAGTGGCGCGAACGCGCAGAAGAGCAGGGGCCAACTCAGCGCGAACGTGCCCCAAGGTAGCGTGAACGCGCAGCAAAATTTAGATCGGTGCAAACCGACTCTAAAACACTATATAAAGGGGGTTTACCCCTTATTTTCATCCAACAACCCTTGAAAATTATCCCCAACCCTCTGGAATATTCCCCTAACTTCCACCCATAAATTTTAGCCCAAATCAAGTGTAATCTCGGGATTTAGGTTCGGATAGTATATAGTTGTGATCATAGTATCGTACTGCGGTGAATCTTGGCTTGGATTCAAGGTGAATGTTGAAGAAATTGCGGTTCTAGTGGGAACAAGGTAAGGATCTCTCCTTATTGATATTGATTTAGGTTTATTTACGGAGTTAGAGCTATTAAATGGTCGTATAATGAAGTAGTTGGTTGAAAAATCAGATAAATATCATGTCGGATGTTTTATGGAATATTTTAATATTGATGATGATGTTGTTGATGTTAATGTTGTTGTTGTTGTTGTTTTTGTTGTTGGTTGTTGGTATTGTAATTCTCGGGCTAGGGATATAAATAGGAGAAATGCTGCCCGAATTTTGACAAATTCTAAAAGGATTTAATCTGAAGGCTTAAGATAAGCATATGACGATAAGCCTAACAATAGTACAAATTCTCTTGAATGTAGATTTACGAGACTGGGAGGATAAGCGTTAAGTAGTAGGAGACCAAAAGGTATTGTTACACCTCGGATTCTCAGAGCATGAGCATGCCACGTACTTCACCATATTAATGAAGTATCGGAGATGTTCCATGAAGTTTTGGAAGGTACAAGCCATGAGAAGTTCGTAACAAGGATGAATTACGATCTCATAAGTCGTAACCGGGAAGGACAACCTTGAAACCAAAGGAAATGACCACTATCAATTGTGATTAATGATAAGTATCATGTATGAGAGTTTTAGAAGATTCCGGGACCAAACAAAGCGAAGAAAATAAGTTTGTTGAAAATTTGAAGAAAAAAAAAGTTGGCAGAATTCTGGACAGAATTTTGGGTCAACTTTGGAGGGGTATATCTCCGAGTATATGCGGAGTTTTAAGGTGTTTCAAAATCCTAAAATGAATTTCATCGAGTCTAGTTTCCAACGCAACAAATCATTCGCTAATCCGACATCGGAGCAGGGAGTTATGGGTATTTTAAAACGGACCGTCAGAGGAACCCGAACCTAGGCGGGAATCCGGAAAAATCCACTCAGAAGCCCACTTATGTTTTGACCCGGCCCAATCCGAATTTGGCACCTATAAAAGGGCCTCTACACTTCATTTTAGTCATTTTTTTCTTCAACTCCATAATCCTCTAGAACTCCCCTAACCTCTCCACACCTCTCTAGAATTTTCCACACTTCTCTCTCCACTACAAGAATATTCTCAAGGCTCTCCACCATTCCAAAACATTCTATACCATCACAAAAGAGGATTAAACTCCAAAGCCCCAAGCTAAGTCATGGAGAAGGATTGTTCTTGTCTCCACTTAATGTTGTGATAAATTTGGTCTTAGAAGAAGTTGAGTGGGTGAAGTTCTTCTAGTGTAAGGTATGTTCTCCATTCTATTTCTCATGATTAAGTTGATTTGAAGGTTTAGCAAGTCCTATAAAAGTAAAGAATCATAGTATAGAAGTTGCAAATTATTAAAGTGAAGATGATGACTATGGAATGAATTTGAAAGGAGATTTTGGATTAATTTGAGATTAAATTGAATATAATTCTTTGATTACGATATTGTAGATATTGTTATGGTTAGTTGAGTGGAAAACATCGTGTGGGATGTTTTATGGATCCTATTGGTGTTGATAATATTGTTGTGATGTTGGTATTGTTGTTGTTGTTGTTGGTTGTTGAATTGTGATTTCGGCTAGTGCATACAAACAAAGAGGATGTTAATTTTGGCAAATTTAAACGGAATTAAATTGAAGGCTTAAGATAAGCGTATGACATTCATAATAGTATGAATGGTTTATATGTAGATTTATGAGCTTGGAAGGATAAACGTTGAACGACTAAGGCGACCGAAAGGTATGTTAAGGCTCGTCCCTTTCTTTCAAAGGCATGATTCCTATGGTATGAGTCCATAAGTATTTCCATAACCTCCTTGATTTCGAAAGCTAGAAGTTTATAACTCTTAAAGCTTCTTATGAAGTTAAAAATGAGAATGTTTTATGAGGACTATGTTGAGGATGATTTTATGCTTAAAGGTCTCAAATATGATTTCAACGATGATGTAAAAATGTTAAGCTATTTCATGATTTTCTCGATTAATTTCATTGTTGTTGATCTCACCTTATAAATTATTCCTTCAAGGTGGGATAAAATGATAGTTTTTAGTTGAACTCCTATGCATGCCATGAGTATAATATATGTATATAGCTATTTTGTGACATTACAGAGTTCTATTATTTCATTTTGATTATGCACTGCACTCATTTTCATTCTTCATGTATATATAAGGCACAGTTGATAGGGGTGACGTTTGTGACATTTGTTGTATATATATAAGGCCTGATTGGGGGTGACGCCGTGACCTTTGATGTGATATGTATATGTATGGCACGCTGTGTGTATGGATGTGGGTGACGCCGTGGCCTTTGTTGTGATGTGTATATGTATGGCACAGGGGGCCGACGGACGGGGTGATATGTGGCCTTTGTTGTGGTGTGTATATATATGGCACAATTGACAGGGTGACGCTGTGGCCTTTGTTGTGATATTTCTATGGATATATGTGTTTCTTTGATATAGCTGTACTGATGCATTTATTTTGCCCATTCATTGACATGTCTCAAATGTTTTCTAGAATTTATGTACATGTTGATTTCATGCCTTACATACTCGCACACTATTCGTACCGACCCTCTTTCTTCGGGGTCGCGTTTCATGCCCGCAGTACGTACACTCGCCTTGGTGATCCTCCGGTTTAGGACTTCACCGCTTGGAGGCTCTAGTGTTCGAAGCTCGAGTCGTCTTTGTACGCATCCTTTGACATAGGCTTTGTTATACTCTTAGAGGTCTATAGACATACGCATGGGTTGCGTATATATGGTTTGATCGCTATGCGATGTAGTTCGTTTTGGATATTCCCGTGCATAGTGGCCTTTATCGACTTGCATATTTTGTTATGTTTGGTTAGCTGTGGCTTCTCAAGAGATAGGTTCTTTTTTATGTAAGATATGATGAGTTTACAGTGTGCTTTTACATTTTGCCATATTGTTTCCAGTTTCAGTCTGATCATATCGAGCAGGTTCGTATATGGGTGTCCAGTTCGGGCACTGGTTATGGCCCATCGGTTTGGGTAGTAACAAAAGTGGTATCGTTTAGGGTGTAAAGCCGGCCACACTTATAAACGGGATTGTCTACATTTAGGAATCATCATTGTCTTAGATCGTGCGATACCGTGTCCGGAAAAGATCGCGAAGACGAAGAGATCAAGAGATCAACGGGGGTGGTGCTAAGAAGGCCCCCGCAGTAGATCCGAGGACCCCGCCCTCTCGGGACCGAGCAGGAGGAGCCTCAGTTATTCCATTGAGACTGATCCCTCGGTGGACCCAGCAATGATTCATCCAGAGTTTTTGACATCCAGGGAGGACGATCCCCGAGGGGACAGTTATGATACAGATCCGTCTGAGTATTCGTCTGGGACACCGGAGAAGGAGATCCCCGAGGTTATACCAGCTGCTCCTATGGTAGAGCACTACGTCAGACCAACTTCCCCGGTAAGTGTTATGGATTACTCCAGCCCCCTATCCTGGCCATCGGTAAACCAGGAGTTGCCCAATTATCCATATCCCTCGGACTCGGAGGAGAGAGATGATGAAGGCCAAACGAGCAGATGGTGGGTAGACAATGATGAAGAACACACTTCACCTTATAGATCACCAGATCAGACTAGAGACCGATCGACTACAGGTATATGACACTTTATTGGAATTTCCTATGTATGTGCATTTGCTGTAGATTATTACCTAATAGCAGCGAGCGGAAATCAAAAGGGGCCGACAACCAAGTATTTATAAGTAACGGCGACCAAGGTGTTTTCGTCACCATGGTGAATTTTGAAATCTAGGATGGAAAGTAGTCATACATACAGGTGAAAGTTGAATATTGAGGATTAAAAAGGCCATGGTAGTAATTGTGTAGTCGGAAGAATAAGAGATCCTTTGTAATTCGGAGGAGATGCGTTACGAGAATGTTTTGGAATCGTTAAGACCTCAACTTGCTCGAGATTAGGTGATGAAGGTCATGCAGTAAGGTGGTGCAATTATATCAGCACTAACACACCGGATTTTATCAGAGTTTCAAGGTTAAGCGTGCTGGGGTAAGAGAAATACTAGGATGGGTGACCCCCTGGGAAGCGTACTAAAAGTTCTATAAATTCAGACATAAGAGACAAATGAGAAGCTAGAGTAGCCTAAGGGAAAATGGAGTATGCGGAGTGGTTGGAAACTCTAAAAGATCGTGAAGAATTAGGCGGACTAGATCGACAAAGAGAAGGAAGGCGCATCACAGTTTTAGGATTAGGATAGGTTTGAAAAGTATTCGTATGTACTTGTGAATAAGGCGTTAGAAAATATATGCGGATGCGTATGATATCTCATATGTGGTTGTACCAACAGGTATGTGTATCCCAAAGAACCGATGTTGCAGTATATGGAAGGCATTAATCGAATAAGGTAACGAAGTTCAAGTGGCAAAAATGGTACGAATGTTACAAGGTAAGTTAATGTTATTCTTACAGCAGGTTAGAGTTGAAAGGTCCTAATGCAATAACATCGGGGAAAGGAAGAAAGTGAGTATATATAGGAAGAGAAGAGATTAGAATGTCTTGAGAAAAGAAGAGAGAAGTGAGAAATGAGGGTGAGTGAAGCTTCCAAGAGAGATGACGGGCAAAGCAAGGGACTATTTAGATAAAATTTGGGAGTAGGTGTGTGAAAGGAATAGGGTATGATAGCACGGACAGAAATGAACGTACGTAATTAGAGAACAAATACCGATAAGTAGGATCAAGGAAGTAACCACGAAGAGGAAGGGGAAGTGAGGAAGAATAAGGTGTTCGGTAACAATGTTAGGGGATTCCCGCTTCGAGAAGCAATCGAGGAACTAAAGGCACGGCCAAGGCATAATCACCTTGGAAAGGGAAGAAGCCCTCCTAAAAGATGATTTGGAAATAAAATGGATCTGCAACTCTAAAAGTATATTCTATGAACTTTAGGGTCAATGTTATAATATGAGAAAAGGAGGATAGCATTTTGGAGTAAAGTAACTGGAAATCTTTAACCCCGGGGGTACACAGGATGCTCTAACGATTTAGCTGTAAGAAACCAATCAATCATCGAGATAAGAACGAGGATGATGGGATGACACAAATGATTAGAAAATTAATGGCATGGGATAATAATTCAGGTAGAGGCCGAGAGATTCGGTCATAGAGGGAGTAGATTGAAATGTAAGGAACATGTATAGAAGACAACTCGGCCATAGCATCAAAAATACGGATAAAGACTCGATGAATGAAGCATGGAGAGAGTGTAAACGGTAAGAATTCCGTGCTAAGAGCAAGAAGTAGTAGGACACTAGGAAAACTTGATGTACGGCTGCAACACGAACACATAGTTAGGAAGAATTGCGAGTAAATGAGCTAAACGGGTGGAAGGACTAACAGTGGATGGAAGGGCATGGAATAGTGATGGGATGGTACGGTATAGACCTAGATGGAAGGAGAACTTACGGCAAAAAGATATTTTCAGTGTTAAAAGGGATTCGCACTCGTAACGAAACACTCCAAAGTTTCCTAACTGAAGAGTAAAGGATGACTGATGGAAATAGGCATTGTACAAGTAAAAGAAACTATGACGACTAAAGGAAGGAGAAGGTTTCAATGAAGTGGTTAAAGGGAATTATGTGGCCGCCGACAACAAGGAGAATGTTAGTGAATCAGTAGGCTTGCCCAAGGGAAAACAAATTGAAATTATAAGACAATAGTTATGTGCAAGATGCAAAGATGCGATCATGAAGAAAATTGATTATTTTTTTTTTAGTTATATATCTATATGTGTGTGCACAAGTTGTAGTATCATAAAGAAAGATGAAGACTCGACGAAAGAAAAAAAGAAAGGGTGTACTTTGTGAGGATTTCATGTTAAGAACAAGAGCTGACAGGACACTAGAAGGACTATGATGCATAGCTGTGATGCAAATGAGTAGTTACGGAGAATTACGGGACAAATGAGCTAAGATAATGAAAGGACGAGTCGTGGGAATGAATGGTGTTGAATATCAACTTTCAATGGTATAGTATAGACATAAATAGGAATTCGAAACCTAGAGCAAGGAGAATTTCAAGGATATTAAGAAGATAGTCATGGAGAAAGACTAGGGCTAAAAGAGCATGGTATAGTCGGACACTCCATAAGGGGCTTAATGAATTCCAATGTCCCCATTAATTCATTAACCTAGGGGACTACTAGTCATGAAAGGTAGAAGTGAAAAGACAATAAAGAAGGCGTTAGGATTGTATCCGATATGTATAAGCATTTTGATTTGATACAAGAACTCAACTAGCAAAAAGGAAAACAAGTTAAACCATGCGATGAAAAGAACTCCGATTATATGGAATAGAGAGTTGAAGGATCGCTAAGGTTGGTCGTATGACTATCAAAGACGGTTAACACTCAAAGGTTACAAAGATATGAAAACATCCTTCAAAAGGAGGGAAGAACAAATTCAGTTCTAAGATGAGCTACAATATTCTGAAGCTCAAGAAAAGGGAAATCTTAGCACTAGAAGAGATGAAAGTTTTAGCAAGAGGAATAATTATAGGGAGTTCAATGATCTCCAAAGGAAAGGGAGATAGTGTGCCTATGAATATCAAGACAGCAGTGCTACCTAAGATTAAAAAGTACCTCGCAAGTCGTGGAGTCACAAGTCGCCGGTCATATCAAATGTGCGAGTATATGTTATAGAACCATATAGACAATCGTCTTGATGCAATGGCCGACAAAAATGGTGTAAGGACAACGATAGGGAGTCAAAGAAGAACATCGGCTAATTTAAGTCTCAAATGATCACCGGTACAAGAGAATCAAGGACTTAAGAAGAAAGCATACTCGTACCAAAAGGAAGTTATGATTAAGTAGGATTTTATCTTAGTTCCATGTTTATGAGTTTATATTGCAATTATGCTAAAACTGAAGAGAGGAAATTATAGAAACAGTTCAGGTATGAATAGGATGATATTGTAAGGAATTAAAGAGTTCGACCAAGGAATTAAAAAAGAGATGATGTGGTAGGTATATAAGGTCGATGAGTACAAAAAGGGATAATCTAAAATGGCACCAAGAACCAAGCAAGGAAGAATGTCATATCTGAACAAGGCAATTTGTCTACTAGTAGAGAAATAAGGAGCAAGGCAAAAGAGTACAACAATTATGAGTGCTCATAGACTAGCAGGGAGTCGTAGCAATCATCAGTTAAGACCATCTTAATGGCAACAGTCCCAAGACAAGAATTCAGATATCAACTGACCACTGAGTACATACATAAGAACATGAGGATATGGAACTAATGAATGAGCTTGATAGAGAATTGGGAGGATATGAAAGAAGACTAATGAGCCCATAGTATAAGAGCATGGAGATCAGGAACTAAAGGAGGACAACCATTTCAAGAAACTAATAAAAGCGCCATAAGCTCGCAAGCTACAACATTCGAGGACGAATGTTCCTAAGGGGGAAAGGATGTTACACCTCGCATTCTCAGAGCATGAGCATGCCATGTACTTCACTAAATTAGTGGAGTATTGGAAACATTCCATGAAGTTTTGAAAGGTACAAGCCATGGGAAGTTCGTAACAATGAAGTAAAGAATGAATTATGATCTCGTAAGTCGTAACCGGGAAGGAAAACCTTGAAACCAAAGGACATGACCATTATCAAGTATGATTAATGATAAATATCATGTATGGAGAGTTTTAGAAGATTCCGGGACCAAGCAAAGCGAAGAAAATAAGTTTGTCAAAAATTTGAAAAAAAAAGTTGGCAGAATTCTGGACAGAATTTGGGTCAATTTTGGAGGGGTATATCTCCGAGTATATGAGGAGTTTTAAGGTGTTTAAAAATCCTAAAATGAATTTCATCGAGTCTATCTTCCAACGCAACAAACCATTCATCAATCCAACATCGGAGCAGGGAGTTATGGGAATTTTAAAACGGATCTGTGAGGAACCCGAACTCCGGGAACCGAAAAATCCACTTAAAAGCCCACTTATGTTTTGACCCGGCCCAATCCGAATTTGGCACCTATAAAAGGGCCTCTACACTTCATTTTAGTCATTTTTTTCTTCAACTCCATAATTCTCTAGAACTCCCCTAGCCTCTCCACACCTCTCTAGAATTTTCCACACTTCTCTCTCCACTACAAGAATATTCTCAAGGCTCTCCACCATTCCAAAACATTCTATACCATCACAAAAGAGGATTAAACTCCAAAGCCCCAAGCTAAGTCATGGAGAAGGATTGTTCTTGGCTCCACTTAAAGTTGTGATAAATTTGGTCTTGGAAGAAGTTGAGTGGGGTGAAGTTCTTCTAGTGTAAGGTATGTTCTCCTTCCTATTTCTCATGATTAAGTTGATTTGAAGGTTTAGCAAGTCCTATAAAAGAAAAGAATCATAGTATAGAAGTTGCAAATTATTAAAGTGACGATGATGACTATGGAATGAATTTGAAAGGAGATTTTGGATTAATTTGAGATTAAATTGAATATAATTCTTTGATTATGGTATTGTGGATATTGTTATGGTTGGTTGAGAAATTTGTAAAACATCGTGTGGGATGTTTTATGGAGCATATTGGTATTGATAATATTGTTGTGATATTGGTATTGTTGTTGTTGTTGTTGGTTGTTAGATTGTGATTTCAGGCTAGGCATATAAACAGGGGAGGTGCTGCCCGAATTTCGGCAGATTCTAAACGGAATTAAATTGAAGGCTTAAGATAAGCGTATGACATTGAGCCTAATAATAGTATGAATGGTTTATATGTAGATTTACGAGCTTGGAAGGATAAATGTTGAACGATTAAAGCGATCGAAAGGTATGTTAAGGCTTGTCCCTTTCTTTCAAAGCCATGATTCCTATGGTATGAGTCCATGTTGTTCCACAACCTCTGATTTCAAAAGCTAGAAGTTTATGACTCCTAAAGCTTCTGATGATGTTAAAAATGAGAATGTTTTTATGAGGATTACGTTGAGGATGATTTTATGCTTAAAGGTCTCAAATATGATTTCAACGATGATGTAAAAATGTTAAGTTATTTCATGGTTTTCTCGATTAATTTCGTTGTTGTTGATCTCACCTTATAAATTATTCCTTCAAGGTGGGATAGAGCGATAGTTTTTAGTTGAACTCCTATGCATGCCATGAGTATAATATATGTATATAGCTATTTTGTGACATTACAGAGTTCTATTATTTCATTTTGATTATGCACTGCACTCATTTTCATTCTTCATGGGATAACTCCTCTTGTTCGATGGGATAACTCCCCTTCGTGGGGTTTCCTCCTCACACCTATTTGGACGGTTAGGATTAAATCATAAAAATCAACTAAGGGTCAAATTTGTGTTCTCAAAAGGTCAATCTTTAGGTTTCAAACGAACCAATAGCAAATCGAGATTCAAAAATCACAAACGACCAAAATCAATTAAATTTTTGCAGAATACAAACGTTCAAAAAAACAGAGAAAAGCACGCTACAAGGACGAGATAACACCTAGTTTAGGTGCAAATAGGTAAATATCAGAGGAGGCAATAAATGCCTTACCTAAAATTGACCAAACCGCATCTATAAAGACCTTACCCAACCTGCAACCTTGCAGAAAATGGCAAAAGTGACGATAGGAGAGAGAGGGTGGCCCCGCGGCGGTATAGGGTTTCTATTAAGGAAACCCTCAAAGACCCTCTAAGGCTGTGTTTGCCTTTAAACTGAAGAGAAAGAGGGGCCTTACCCCCTTAATCATTTGGTGATTTGGGCCGGGTCTGGCCAGTGGGGCTGGACTCGGTCCAATAAGGAAATAGGGTCAGCCCCAACCCGATATGCCCATGTGTATATATATATGATATACCTATGCATATACGGGAATATCATATATATGCACATATATATTATACCATATATGTATATGTATATATATATATATATATATATATATATATCATATACATGTACATATCACATGTATACACGCATAATAGGCGGGTGAATTAATGCGAATTAAACAATAAATAAAAAAAGATTGATTATTGAATAAATTAGTCAAAGTTAAATAACCGATTAACAAAACACGATTGATTTTCATAAAAATTATGAATTCACAAGCATGGCCTTAATTGAATTAACCAATGGATTTGTTACATCAATCATGGCTCTATTTGACTAATTAATTGACTATTTCAATCGCAGCCGTAATTAAACACATAATAAGCAGGCCCTAAATATTAGCCATAATTAATTTATGATTAATTTGAAAATTTCCCACATGAATGACTGTGCAGAAATCAAAATTTGGGGCAGAAATGATTACTTAATTTTAATCAATCAATATTCCTTGAATTAAAATTGGGATAAATATTTGCTGATTAATTTCTGATAATTTGAGAAAATTAAATAATTAACTATTTTCTGATTGGAATTGGTAAAAATGCATCATTAATTACTGTAAAAAAATGGTTTATTGTAGGAAAATATTTTACCAAACAATAGTGGTGAAATATTATTTGCATAGTTTATAAAACAACTTTGATTTGATGCCCTTTTTTCAGATAAAATGAAAATCTGTGTTATCCTATTTAAAATTCAAGTACTTTGATAAAATCAAAACAAATTATGGGAGGTCAAAAATTAGGTGTCAACAATCGCCCTTC
>NC_081343.1:30134128-30173214 GCF_029784015.1 Lycium ferocissimum | reverse complement strand
TAATCGTAAAAATTAACGAAGGTTAGATTTGTGTTCTCAAAAGGTCGATCTTTAGGTTTCAAACGAACCAATAGCAAATCGAGATTCAAAAATCACAACCGACCAAAACACGGCTAAAAGTTTTGCGTAGTACAAACGTTTATAAAAATGTATAAAAGCACGCTACAAGGACTAGATAACACCTCGTTTGGATGAGATAGGTAAAATCGGAGGAGTGCAATAAATGCCTTACCTAAAATTGACCAAACCACGTTCGTAAAGACCTTACCTACCGCAACCTTGCCAAAAATTACGGAAGTAAGGATAGAGAGAGAGAGGGCGGCTCCCCGCGACGATAGAGTTTCTATTATGAAACCCTTAAACACCCTCTAAGGTCGCGTTTGCCTTCAAACCGAAGGGAAAGAAGGCCTTAACCCCTTAATCATTTTGTGATTTGGGGTTTCGCTCTCGCCCAACAATGACTCGATCCAATAAGGAAATAGGGCAAATTTCCCCAACCCCAGGCCCATGTGTATATATATGATATACCTATGATATATTTATATATATATATGTACATATATATTATACCATATACGTATATGTATTTATATATATGTATATATATATGGTATAATCTATATGTGCATATATATATATATATATATATATATATATGCATATCACATGTATACACGCATAATAGGCGGGTGAATTAATGCGAATTAAAGAATAAATAAAAAAAATATTGATTATTGAATAAATTAGTCAAAGTTAAATAACCAATTAATAAAACACGATTGATTTTCATAAAAATTATGAATTCACAAGCATGGCCTTAATTGAATTAAACAATGAATTTGTTACTTCAATCATGGCTCTATTTGACTAACTAATATACTATTTCAATCGTAGCCGTAATTAAACACATAATAAGCAAGCCCTAAATATTAACCATAATTAATTTATGATTAATTTGAAATTGCCCACATGAATGACTGTGCAAAAATCAAAATTTGGGGCAGAAATGATTACTTAATTTTAATCAATCAATTTTCCTTGAATTAAAATTGGGATAAATATTTGCTGATTAATTTCTGATAATTTGAGCAAGTTAAATAATTAACTATTTTCTGATTGGAATTGGTAAAAATGCATCATTAATTACTGTAAAAAAATGGTGTATTGTAGGAAAATATTTTACCAAACAATAGTGGTAAAATATTATTTGCATAGTTTATAAAAAAAAACTTTGATTTGATGCCCTTTTTTCAGAAAAAATGAAAACCTGTGTTATCCCATTTAAAATTCAAGTACTTTGACAAAATCAAAATAAATTATGGGAGGTCAAAAATTAGGTGTCAACAATTAATATGGACTTCATTACGAGCTTACCGCGTTCTCGGCATAAGTATGACTCTATATGGGTGATTGTTATATAGGTGATTGTGAATAGACTCACGAAGTCAGCTCTTTTTCTACCAGTCAGAACTACGTACTCAGCAGAAGACTATGCAAAGTTGTATATTAAAGAGATAGTGCGACTTCATGGTGTTCTAGTATCCATTATCACTGATAGGGTAACACAATTTACCGATAATTTCTGGAAGTCTTTTCGAGAAGGTTTGGGGACCAGGTGAAACTTAGCACAGCATTTCATCCACAAACCGACGGACAAGCTGAGCGCACTATTCAGACCCTTGAAGATATGTTAAGGGCATGTGTGCTAGATTTTGGAGGTAATTGGGATGATCATTTGCCGCTCATTGAATTCGCATATAATAATAGTTATCACTCCAGCATTCAAATGGCCCCATATGAAGCTCTATATGGGAGGAAGTGTAAATCGCCAATTGGATTGTTCAAAGTAGGGGAAACAAAGTTAGTGGGCCCTGACTTGATCCAGCAAGCAGTGGAGAAGGTCAAGCTTATTCAGGTCGATTATTAATAACCCAAAGTCGTCAGAAATCCTATGCGGACAATCATCGACGAGACTTGGAATTCCAAGTTAATGATTGGGCATTTTTGAAAGTATCGCCAATGAAAGGTGTAATGGGATTTGGCAAGAAGGGCAAGCTTAGTCTCCGGTATATTGAGCCTTACAAGATTGTGCGCAAGGTAGGCCAAGTGGCTTATGAGTTAGATCTGCCTTCGGACTTGGAGTCAGTACACCCATTTTTTCATGTGTCAATGCTTCGCAAGTGCGTTGGAGATCCTTCCAGAATTGTACCTATATATAATGTCCAAGTTACTAAGAAATTGTCCTATGAAGAAGTACCCATTGCCATTCTAGATAGGCAAGTTCGAAGACTCAGAACCAAAGACGTAGCCTCAGTTAAAGTTCGATGAAGAAACAATAACCGAGAAGAAATGACTTGTGAAGCAGAGGAATATATAAAGTCCAGCTATCCGCAACTATTTCCACCCCCAGAAGAGCTTCAGACAGAGACACCATTATCCTCAGGAATTGATACTTCTTTGAATGATTTCTTGGTCGTGTATGGCCAATATGGGTATTGATGTTGTAGCCCTGTGGGGCACCGTATATTTTGGTTTGTTGTGATAGGATGGTAGTGGTACAATTACAGGGGAAACTCTGGCGAAATCTTCATAGAATTCCTAAGAGTTTAACATTCGAGGACGAATGTTTCTGAGGGGAGAGGAATGTTACATCTTGTAGTTTTGTATGTTGAAATTCGTTAGATGCTAGCGGCTCAATTGTAAACACTGGAGTTATTTTCTAGGAAGTATGAGATTATATGCGCCTATCCTATGGTTATGATGGTTTAAGTTCATATAATAGGTCATGGAAGGATTGGGGAACAAGTGAATTAAGGAAAGTAAGTTTTTGGAACTTTGGAGAAAAGATGGGCAAGGTTTGTATGATAATTTTGGTCTAACTTGAGAAAGGAATAGCTCCTAGTATATTAGGAGTTTTGAAGCGAAACAAAAGCCTAAATTGAAGTTCATGAAGTCTAGTTTCCTATGCAACAAACCGCACATCGATCCGAATTCGGAATCAAACATTATGAGCATTTTAAGACTAACCGCCAGAGCAGGGAATAATCCTGCACGAACACCCCTGGGAGTGGCACGAACGCGCAGAGGAGCAGGGGCCAACTCAGCGCGAACGCGCCCCAAGGTGGCGCGAACGCGTAGCAAAAATTTAGGTCGGTGCAAACTGACTCTAAAGCACTATATAAAGGGGGTTTACCCCACATTTTCATCCAACAACCCCTGAAAATTATCCCAAACCCTTTGGAATATTCCCACAACTTCCACCCATAAATTTTAGCCCAAATCAAGTGTAATATCGGGATTTAGGTTCGGATAGTGTATAGTTGTGATCATAGTATCGTACTGCAGTGAATCTTGGCTTGGATTCAAGGTGAATATTGAAGATATTGTGGTTCTAGTGGGAACAAGGTAAGGATCTCTCCTTATTGATATCGATTTAGGTTTATTTACGGAGTTAGAGCTATTAAATGGTGGTATAATGAAGTAGTTGGTTGAGAAATCGGATAAATATCGTGTGGGATGCTTCATGGAATATTTTAGTATTGATGATGATGTTGTTGATGTTAGTGTTGTTGTTGTTGGGTGGTGTCATTACTGTATTGTGATTTCAAAGCTGTGTGGATATAAACAGGGAAATGCCGCCGAATTCGACATTCTTAAAAATTTAATCTGAAGGCTTAAGATAAGCATATGAAGATAAGCCTAACAAAAGAGTACGAATTTTCTTGAATGTAGATTTACGAGCCTAGGAGGATAAGCGTTAAGTAGTAAGAAACCAAAAGGTATTTTAAGGCTAATCCCTTTCTTTCTAAAGGCATGATTCTTTCCTTATGAACCTATACATGTTTTCCATAACACCCCTATTCCCAAAAAGCTAGCAAACCATAATTCTCAAGTTCTTATGATGCTAAAGATAGATGTTTTCTATGAAGATAATGATGATGATGATGATGATCCCATTTCTAGAGATCCCAAATTTTATGATTTTGATGCTATTAGAAGATTGTTGACTTTATTTCATGACTTTCTTGATTTTATCTTTGTTGTTGATCTCACCTTATGATAGTTGTTCCTTCAAGGTGGGATATAATGATGATGATTGTTCCATAATGTAATCAGAGGTTACCGACTTTATGTCACTCCGATGGAGTTATAGCTTTTAATTGGCTCTCATGCATGCTTTATATATATGTATGTATTTTCTCATACCGTGCCTACATGGCTGGGCAGCACCACTACTGTGGGCGACTTATGGATGATGATGTATGATATTACCGTGCCTATATGGCCGGGCAGCACCACTAGTAGGCAGTGTGAGATGATTACCCCGGACGCGGGCTAATGATGATATATGGATCGGGCTGCACGTTTCGAAGCATTATTATGTTATATATGTATGAAAAATATTTTTTTTAAAAGGCTAAGCATGCATGGTATCCACCTTACGAGGCAATCAGATGTACAGGTTATCCTTATCTGATGCTATGTTTCACATCTCATGTTTTATTATTATTCATGCCTTATATATTTAGTACATTGTTCGTACTGACGTCCTTTCTTGTGGACGCTGCGTTCATGCTCGCAGGAAAGCATGGAGACAAACCAGATCCATAGGAGCTTTATCAGCCGAGTCTCAGGAGCGCTCCATTTGCTTCGGAACTGCAGTTCCTTGGTATTACTCTTTTGTGTATATACTTGGTGATGGCGGAGTCCTACCCCATCTTTATGGATTCTTGTATTCTACATAGAGGCTCATAGACAGACGTATATAGCCAGATGTCCCATCACCTTATCGGTTCATACTGTTGTACATTATTTTGGCAACCTTGTTGGCTTATGTTTTGGGCATAGTTGTTGATGATTATACAGAGATGTACCATTATCTTGTGATGTATGCCCTTACATAGTATGACGCCTATGAGCTGTCTTTGTGGTCCACCTAGAAATGATTGTAAGATGTATGATCACAAGCACTCGGTAGGTTAGCACCAAAGCCGTCATGGCCCCCGGTTGGGTCGTGACATAAACATTCACCCATTGGAAAGGGGTAAAGTGGAAGGGTGTTCATTAAATTGATATTGTTGACTGGAGTGATTGTGATTTATTTAGCACCTTAATTGCTAGACTTTGAGTGTTCCGAGGCATTACGGGAAAGGCTATAGCGGAGTGATTCGCATTGTTCCAGCTCTGCAGTTGAGGTAGGTTATGGTCTACTTGAGTTAGATTTTGATTAGTTGGTTGTATGCGTTATGAGATTGATAGGAGAAAGCATGTCTAGTCTTTGGGCATAATGTGTGGTTGGAATTCCTATATGTTATTGATTAAGTGATAATGTGGGCTTAACACCATTATTCAATGTGTTGTGATCTATATTTTGAAGACAATTGTGTTGAGAAGTTAATATGATCTTCTTGATGAAATTGAGATACTACTTGATAATCGATCATTGAAAGTGATGTGACAACATATATATATATATATATATATATATATATATATATATATATATATGAAAAGGCACATTTGACCGGGGGTGAGGATGTGGTCTAGTTGTGAGCTCGTGGTCCGAGGTTCATTTCGAAACGAGTGGTACATGGACACCATGGATCCCCTGCAAGTCATGGCTATTGGGCTAAGACACCAATTAGCATGTATGTACATAAGTGATCAGTGGCTGAGTAAGTGAGAATATATTGGGAGGTTTATTCCATTGCTTGTTTCCATTGGTTTGATTGTTAATATCATTGGTTGACTTGTTGTGGGCTATTTGATTATGTGTTGTTGACCGGTCTGTCTATTTTAATGATTTTGTGATTCATGCATGATACTAACTTTAGTCGGCCTATAATATCTATCGATACATAGTGTTTGTACTTATACTACCTTGTTGCATTCTTTTAAGTGCAGATTGTGATCCAGAACTGCTACCAGATCTCACATTTAGCGGTGAGGCCATTTGCTGACAGATTGAGGGTGATCTTCTATCCATGCGAGGCTGTTCGAAGATCTTCCTTATCTAACGTCTATTTCCATTCCAGTGTAACACCTCAGACCTTTAACATAAGATTTGATCATGATTCTATACTTAGAAAACCAGATAAAGAATGTGGGAATTGAAAATTTCTCTTCAATTGCGTATGGGGATTTACGTCTTTTGTATACGGATCGTATTTCAAAGATACGACCCGTAGTTCAAATCGTAATTTGGCATTTAAATCACTGTGCATTCTGGAATTTGGCTTGGGGAATTTATACTGTTAAATACGCCTGTATTTTGGAATACGGCCCGTAAATTATGGTTATATTTGAGGAGGAAAATAAAGCAGTGTTTCTGTTTTGAAATATGTTAAATTACGATCCAGGTTTACAGACCGTAATTCAGAATACGGACCGTATTCTAGTCCGTATTTCTCAACCCGCACTAGAAACTATAAATACCTGGTTTCAGTTCTACTTTTTATTTTTACAAGTACCTAAACCCTAGAACGACCCGTTCCTCTCCTCCATCACCAAGAACACCAAGGTAAGTCAATTCTAATCATCCCAAGTAAATTCTAACATAAGATTACGAACATTAAGCATGAATTCAATGTTCTTAACCTAGGATTTTCCAAGAAAACCCATTTAAGGGTTCAAGACTTAGGCTTTTAGGGTTCTTCTCAATTTCAAACCAGTTGTTACAAGACTTGGAGCGTATACAAGTATGTGAGGCTAACTATCTACGTTAGGGAATGTTCATGATTCTCCCTATGCCATATTCTTCATACTTGTCAGTAATTTGACTTAGAATACAGTTTAGCCCTAGTTTCATGATATGTTGTAGAACTGTTATCTTCTAGGGTTGCAGTTATAGAATTCGTTCATGGTTGTCAATTTGAATATTATGAACTCAAAGACGTAATCTTTATAGACTTATGTATTGTTACCACAATGAGTCTCGCCTTACTAGAAATTCGATGCCTTTAAACAACAATGTTTTTAGGCCTTGACCCAAAGATGTCTATTTCGGGGCCGCATTGTTCATTGTTGTTTATGGTCTCGAGCTTTATTAATTAACCATGATTGAACATATGTGATTTTGCCCAAGGGCACAGTCTTATGTATACGTATACTTGGCCGAGGCTATTGACTGACGCACTACCAGGCCAAGGCCATAACGTGCATTTATTATTGGGTCGAGGCCCCACATATACAAACACAGATAAAATAGATGATTCAGATACAGAGCAAGGAGTATTCATATCTCTACTTCCTTTGCTATCACAATTTATTCTATCAATTTCGGTTTCGGTTCCGATTTATTGCTTCAGTTGCTTTACATACCATATAATTCAAATGTACTGATGTCCCTTTTTATTACTTGGGTGCCTGCATCAATATACAGGTTGACGACTCAGCTATTTAGGAGTGCACGTATCAGCTATTGGTGAGCCTCAGATTCCTTCGGGGCGTTGTCAGATATCAAGTTATTTCACTCTTTAGACAGCTATATTATTCAGTATTCTTAGAGGCTTTAAAGACACAGTCCAGACAGTCAGATATTTGTTATGTTAGCCTTGTTGGCAGTTATACTCAGTTGTTCAGTTACTTTGGTTTAGCCATGTTGGCTACTTTCAGATATTTTCAGATTGTCTAAGTATTTCCGCATTATGATATTTCAGTCAGACTTCCAGTTAAACAAAGATGTGTTAGTTTTATTTTATAAATCAGTTATGTTTTGGTATCACATGTAATTCAACCGGCCCACTTGGTTCGCCTCGACACAAAATGTCGCACGGTGCCGTGTTACGTCCAGGCCCAGGTTCGGGGCGTG
This sequence comes from Lycium ferocissimum, assembly GCF_029784015.1. Taxonomy (NCBI): domain Eukaryota; kingdom Viridiplantae; phylum Streptophyta; class Magnoliopsida; order Solanales; family Solanaceae; genus Lycium; species Lycium ferocissimum. The sequence continues at coordinate 30,165,404 of NC_081343.1, read as the reverse complement.
ACATCCAGACATTGATGTTTATTTATTTCAGACAGTATACATTCCTTAGACATGTTTTAGATTAGAGTCCTTGTACGGTGACTTTTGGATTTTGGGGCTGTATAATTAGGACTTCCGCATTTACGTTATTGTTTTATGGAATGACTACTTTGATTAATCTTGAGTTTATTTTGTTATGAATTGGCTAAATAAAAATGGACTTTGAATGAGTAGATGGATAAGCGTATTGGTTCGCCCACTAGGAGTAGTGTGGGTGCCAGTCATGGCGGGTTGGTAAGTGACACGTGTGTAAAGAACAACTTTGGTGAAACATGCCTTGTCCTTTTATGAATCCTCTCTTTAGTTGGGCTATGTATGTTGTTGCATCTTCAGTCTTTGGATAGAGTTGCATCAAAGATATAATATTGTTGAAATCACTCCAAGAGCATTCCTGACTTGCTTTATAAACAAATGTTATCTTTATATGATTTGATTGTCATGTAGAACAACATTGTATGACTGTAATCCCTCATAGTCATAGTAAAATATATAAATGCATCAATTGCATAAAGATATGGCACTTCAAAATCAAAATATTCTGCAGGATTATCATTTCAACTTCTTTCAACAGATAATTTATTGCTTGTGGAAACTCTTCAAAAGTTCGGATAATATTCAAGTAATCAATTTACACCATAAAAACATAAGGATAGCTGAGTCATGTGTACCCTTAGTCAATGAATACTCATTGTGATAAAATCGCGTTCACCTTGCTTGATTTAATCCATATAGGAATGATGAACAGATTTTTAGAACGTGTATATGCTTCAGGCATTTAAAATTCTTCAAGAATTTTCATATAAATCAATATCCATTAATAGTTAAATGCATGACATTTTTGTTGTCTTTACTGCATGTCCAATAAGTTTGAAGCTTACTAAAATGTGTCATTTCACTTGGTAATAATGTCTATGTTAGCATGCTTTATAGACATAGAATTTAGATCCTCACAATATTTTACAATATTGCGCTATATTGTACCAAAGATATCATCGTCGATATATCATTTGTATCAGTTCGCAATGTGACATAACTTATTCAGATATCATCACTTTCATTATTTTAGGTACCTAAACCTCTCATGATTTTTCATAAAGTGTTATGTCGTATGCTCTTCAAGAGCACATTGCCTCCTTATTATGATCATTTGCTCCTCTTCTTTTTCAAGGACTATTTCATTTGGAACCGATTGATCTTCCATGCTTCATGCATGTTGTACACTTTGTCCTTCAGGGACATTAATGTTAGTAGGAACATTTTGCAGCTAAAATATGAAACTAGTTTTGGGTCAGCAAATGCTTCGAGCATTTAACTTAAATTTCTTTTTGAATGAGGATCATACTAATGATAATTCACAACATATTTCCTAGCTACTTATTCTCTCCCCCTTGTATTAGAAAAACCAACATGTATCCCATCTTCTCTAGGGGAATCCATCTTTGTACGTCATGGTAGATTAATTAATCATATACCATAAATAAAAAACTGTTAGATTAAAATATCTTGTTCCTAACTCCGAACCAATTGTGAGGGGAGAATTTATCATAATTTATTGGTCTAAAGCATACAAGTGATGTTATATACTATATATCATATATCAGACCAGCACATGAAGCTTTGTTCTCATAAGAAATGCTTTAGCTATTTAATGGAGGCATTTAACGCCAAACCAGCTTTGATAAACCGGCATTATCAAGATGGATTGTCTTGATTACATAATCTGAAAATTGTGCAGTTAAATCAATTATTTTGAACAAGTAATTTTGTAAACGGAAAAGGGCCAAATATACCCCTGTACTATGAGAAAAGGGCCAAATATACCCCTCGTTATACTTTTCGGCCAAATATACCCCTGTCGTTATACTTTGGGGCCAAATATACCCCTCATCCGTTAAAGTTGTCCAATGTGGACATCTCATCCTACTTGGCTGCTACACATTTGATGAGGTGGATGTCACGTGGCATGCCACCTCAACACCCCTAACCCATTTACACACCCCTCCCCCCCCCCCCCCCCCCCACATTTGTTTTTTCATCACTAAAATTTTCTTCCCTCCACCACCATTGCCACCATCACCACCACCATGACAACTCTCCATTTGTCCCTTTACAAATTTATGTAGGAAGACTGAAAGAAGTGTTTCCCATTTCTGGTGTGATGTATCGATAGACTGAAAGTACAAGTGATATATGTTAGACAGTTGAAGCCTCCCCCCCTCCTCTCTTCTTGTTCAACTAATTTATGGTTCAACGGAGGACAAGACTCTATAGTCTGGTGAAGCTATAGGAGACAGTGTGATATGCCTTACAAACTAATCATATCTGCTGCAAGGAAGTTTAAATGATTGGACTAGGGGTAGACATGTTCAAACTCTTTCTTCTTTTCTTTTTTTTTTTGTATAATTTTGGTGCATATAAATTTATTTTTTTATCAGGACCTTGAATCTTTTGTTTTTCTGGTTTTGTTAAATTGTAATTCGTGAGGATAAATTTGTAAAGGGACAAATGGAGAGTTAGTCGTGGTGGCGATGATGGTGACAATGGTGGTGGAGGGGAAAAAAATTTTAATGGTGAAAGAACAAATAGAGGAGAGGGGTAAAATGGGTTAGGGGTGTTGAGGTGGCATGCCACGTGGCATCCACCTTATCAAATGTGTAGCAGCCAAGTAGGATGAGATGTCCTCATTGGACAAATTTAACGGATGAGGGGTATATTTGGCCCTTTTCTGTTTTGTAAATGTCAAACTGTAGGTTGACAATTAACTCAATATTTTAAGATTAAAATATATATATTTGAACACTACATGAAAAGTATTATAAGTTACAATTTTGCTCATATTAATTTGGTGAAAAAATAAGTCTGAAAATATTGGTCAAAGTTCATGCCATTTGAATCTCGGAAAGCAAAAAGTATCACATACAGTAGGATAGATGGAGTAATTTTTAATTCATAAATCAATTATTAGTGAAAATGGGCTCCCAAAATTTTGGGGGCCTAAAGCCATTGCTTGGGCTGGCTTGCCCATCAGCCGGCACTAATACGATCTCTCCTACACCTTTATTTTTATCACTTTTGTTATTCATCATTTTCCCTCCGCTAAACCCCACCAGGCATCAACCACACTATAACCCTACCTTGATCGTTACCGCCGCTATTCTGCTCCAAATGATTTAGGACCTCAATTATATGTACTTGGATTTGTTTTAGTATTAGGAGGTCAATGTAGAACTCTGACACCGCTATTGGTGATCAGAAAATGATTGGTGATGGGTTATGTTTATGAATTTTTTATAAAGTCCGGAATTCAATTAACTGGAAGTGCAATATATAATAGATCATTGTCGCCCAAAACATGTTAGAAAAATATGTTTTAGAGGTGGCGAAGAAACAATATGGCTTCGATAGAGTAATCTCTGTCCTTAAGAAATTTAAGCCTCCCACTTTATTGTTGCAGGGATGGTGGCAGAATTCCTCCAGGATTTACAAAGTCAATGAAATTCAAGTTTCAGCAATTAACTTGAATTTCCCACACGAACATAATTGTGTTTTGTAATGAGTATTTATAGAAGAAGAGAATAGATCTGTAATACATTTTTTGTTTTGAAGCAGTACCAGGTATTTATAATACCTTAGGAATCTGTTCGCGGCAGACACCTTTGTTCAAAGATACCTTTTCCTAACAGACACATCCTTTAGGAATATGCACTATAGCCATAAACAAAAAACGTTTTAATATCTGAAAAGAGTGACTTTCTTTTCCATAAAAAGTAACTTTCTTCTTTCAGAAAAGAGTAACATTCTTTTCTCTCCAAAGTTCATTCTCGCATATACTCCCATCAACGCTAACTATTCCAACAAAACATTGATCATGTTCTTCGGAGTTCGGGGGCAGATAGACCATATTTCACATAATTCAATGACAAATTTGATCTTTTTCTCTTACTTAAAAAGGTTCAGGTTGAAAAGCTTCTTTTATTAGTCAATAATATAATGGCAAAGGCGGATCCATGGGTTAAATTTTCGGGGTTCAATCTTAAGATTTTTAGTATTGAACCCATTAAATTTTTAAAGTGATGGAATGATATCTACTATTTATTACAATTTTAATAATTTTTTACATATAAATTTATACTCCGCGTCGAAAATTCTGACTCAATTGAACCCCGCTTATAATGCTAGATAGCATAATCGAGCCCACTTTCATAACGAAAGTGTTATAAATACACCGTGTTGTGGATGTCCATTCAAATATACAGTCATCTAGATAAGATTACAATCGAGTTAGCCTTGCGAGTAACTGACGGTTATTGCAAGTACCGTCAAGCGACGGCTTGTCGGCTTCTAAAAGCCTCGCGAGCTTTTCTTTCTTCCATATATAGGAAGTCAATTCAGTTCATTTATACATCAATTGAAAGAGCAATAAAATCTCTCTCTCCGCCCTAGCTTATTTGGCTATATTTCTTGTTGTTGTGTACTTTTAATATTATTTCATAACACGTTATCAGCACGAGGCTCTGCCACAAATGCTTACTTTGAATTTAATTTCAAATAGAGGAAGCAATTTAAAGCCACGATGTCATTTTTCTGATGCAACATTTGAAAGTAAGAGATAATTCTTTGTTCTCTGTTTCAATCACAACGTATTACAAAGCTACGGAGAAAACAAGAAAGCAACAAGCGTACGGGTTACTCCTATCAGGTAGTATCTCTCTTTTATACTGCCTAAAGTATCATGATTCTTACTATATGCTAAAAATTAGTATATGCTAAAAATTAGTATATGCATATAAGATGGACGTCATCATTAGGAACCTGGTTAGGTGTATGAACTACGGTAATCAGTTTTTATTTTATGTGATTACAGATGTGTTGGAGAAAATTCTCCACATCATATGTGTGCCTCGATTTGCTCCTAAAGTAGCAATATCTTAAAAGAGATTTTAAGCTATCACGATTTGATTTGTTATAATTTGATATGATTAAGGCACATTCACATGATAATATATGTTTCATTCTCAAAGAATGGAAACTTTTGATACATCTTACAAATACAGATCCATTCCCTGAAGTGAATATGAGAGCATGTAGTAAAGCCTATAAATATGAACGCGCATTTGATTGTGAAAATATCATGATTCATCTGAATCCTTCAGAAGAGGTAGAATAATTGAGAAGAAATATTCTGAATATTATATGCTTTACTCCTGAAGTATTAAACTCATAAATCTGTATCTCGGGTAGCAAACTTTGAACTCTACTCCCCAAGTAGTAGAACTTTGAGCTCTACTCACGATAGTAAGACTCTGAATTCTACTCCAAAAGTAGTAAGACTATGAATTTTCCTCCTGAAGTAGTAAGACTTTGAATTCTACTCCCAAAGTAGTACAACTCTGAAATCTACTCCCGAAGTAGTAGAATTCTGAAATTAACTCCTGAATTAGTAAATATTTTTAAATTCACTCCTGAAGCAATAAGACGTTGAAATTTACTCTCGAAGTAGTAAACCATTAAACTTTACTCCTGAAGTGGTAAAACTTTAAAATTTACTCCCGAAATGGTAAAACTTGAAACTTTACTCTTGAAGTAGTAAAAACTCTGAAACTTTACTCCTAAAGAAGAAAGAATTAGTAAAATATATATGAAATATTCTAAAGCAATGTCTTCTTGTGTTTGAGAAAAATAACGAGCCATTGATGAACGTCATATTTCAAGCACATTTAAGTAATCAGGTTTCGTTCCCCGAAGTGAATGAACTAATACCACAACCTATCTCTTGGAGAGATAAAATACAAGGAATATATATGTTATTTTTTGTGGTATTAAATTAAGACATTGCAACACGTGTTTGTCGTTCGTAGAAACATCTTGAATAATTTTATTAAAGTATTCATTTTAAAGTAAAAGGAAGAAGAGTAAAGTGCTTTCTATTATGGCCACATTGATACATTATGGTTAGTTGTTATTGATTTCCTTGAAGGAAATAAACATTAATGTATCCCTTTCATGAAGGATTTGATTACTTTGTGGTTGCTCTTTTGATACAAAATATTCAGATGTTATTGACTAGTCTCCTTGAAGGAGATTATTTGAAATACCGAAGTTTAGAGCTTAATGTTTACTTTTCGTAATTTATAGTTTAAAATTGTCTTTAAATTTCCATGCGATAACTGGGTTTTTTTTTATGACACTAGTAGTGTCTAACCAAAATTTCTTCGTGATACCAGAAGTATCTGGAAAAAAAAAAAATGAGTAGTAGAAACTAATGATCAAGGGCTACAGAAGATCTAATTGTTAATCTACAAGTATCATGACACCAGCAATGTCCAAATAATATACAATTATGGTAAATAAATTGAAGGCTCTCGAAGAGCTTATATATGATAGCACCATTCATCTTAGATCATAACTATCATGGAAACAAAAATTGTAGTAAATCTGAAGTTTACTAACAATAAAAATGGTTTCATATTGAGACTACAGATGATCGGAATATTAGATAACTTCAAGTTACTACGGGTACGAAACGCGCATGTGAAATGTTACCAGAGCATGACGAGATCACATACCATGATAAACCAGAAGTTTATTGATATACAATCTCATGCAATAGTAAACCAGAAGTTTATTAAAATAAATAGCACTGGTCATGGTAAACTTGAAGTTTACGGATACAGATAATTTTATCAGTTGACTAGACCATTTTGGTCATCCTGATTTAAAGTTCATGTGCTAATTGAGTATTCCGAATATATTGAAGAACTAGAAGATTCTTCAAGATTTGTTTTGTATTGCCTATTCTCATGATAAGTTGATTACACCAGCTAATGTCATGACAAAATCCCTAAATGCTGAAAAATATAAAAGGTAAATGTTGGCCCCTTCACCTGTGATGTGATGTCTTAAATAGATGCATCTATAAGACAGTCACATCTATGTTTATTATCAACTGGTAGTTTGACATTTACGAAGTTGCTTGCTCAAAATAATTGAGTTGGAAGCACAATTTTCAGAATATGTAATCAAGACAATTCATCTTGATAATTATGGTTTATATCTAAGCTGTTTTGACATTGGATGCCTCCATAATATAGCTAAACCATTGCTTATGAAAACAAAGCTTCAGATATTGGTCTGAGGTATGATATATTGCATACAACGGCGCTTGTATGCTTCAGACCAATATATTATGATAAATTCTCCCCTCATAACTAGTTCAGAGTCAGAAACTACATATTTCCATCTTATAGCTTTTGATGTGCAGTATATGATTAATGGATATACCATGATGCACACAGATGGATTTCCCAAAGAAAATGAGGATAGGTGTTAGTTTTTCTAACATAAGAGGGAGAGAATATGCAGCTAAGAAATATATTGTGAATTATAATTAGTATGATTCTCAGATAATTCAAGTTAAATGCTAGAAGCATTTGCTGACCCAACTATGACATATTTCATCTGAAAAGTGCTCCTAATATTCCTGAAGGACAGAGTTGTCACGCCCCGAAATATGGCTTGAGCGTAACACGAGACTGGATGCCTGCCTGCATGTGACCGAGCGAATCACATGGCTTGCTGACTCAACATGGGCATGGACTAATGTGGAATAACCGAAGAACATGTAAAATTTAAGTAAAACATGGGACCATAAATCATAAGTCTGAAAATATCATAATATCATAATGCAGAATAGTCTGAATAAGCATAATAATAATGAGCCAAAATGACTAGATGACTCCGAATATTTGACATAACATAACGGACTAGTCTATGAAACCTCTATCATGAATTTGAACTATAGAACATACTTTCTGGGACAAGCCCCCAGCATACCTTAACTGCATAATTGACATAAATGTAAATAATGACTAAATCCCGAAGAAGATGGGGCTTACCAAAAGCTGATACGTGGATGATCCTACTGAGCAGATGTGTCATCCTGTAAATTCGTACCTGCATCGTGAAATGCAGGCCCTCGGGCAATAGAAAGAGGACGTCAGCACATAGAATGTACCGGTATGGAAAAGCAACTGAATGAAATAAACATGGCACATGAAATAACATGATGAAAGCTGAAACTGAAACTGAAACTGAAGCCTGGTCATGAATATGAATACATACATACATATATATATATACATACATATATATATACATATATATATATATACATACATATATATATATATATATATATATAACATGAGTCACCACGTTAGTACGGATGATGGTGTGTTTGTGTGGAGGAAATATTTTTAAGAAAATAGGTGGGTTACTTATTATTTTGTGCTCGGTAGGTAAGTAAAAAATATTTTCTAAGATATTCGTACATAATCTAGACAAATATTATGGGAGATGGGAGCGGGGGTTAGGGATGTAGGGGGTGGAGATGGGACCTATGGCGGTGGGAGATAAGATGAGATGTGTTGCGGGGGGAGACACAATCAATATTGAATGCCACTAGTGAAATTTATTTTCCATACTTTCACTAGGAAAGTCATTTTTCTCATTTTTCAATTTTTACCAACTGAACATGAGAAAATTGGAAAGAAAATGTTTTCCTCCGTACCGGACGCACCCTGAGCTTCAACTTGTTTTGTTCTTTCTTTTTTTTAGCCTCAAATTGGTTGATCTCGAGTTCTTGTCCCTCGAAGTGATCTGTGCAAGTGTTTTTTTTTTTCATTTTTTTACCAAAAGGAATTTTTGTAAGTATAATATGAATAAACTAGCACCTGCAATTAACTAAAGTTGGTAGCAGAGAAGAGGTCACCCAAGCAATGGAGGAGCTTCCACTATACAAGGCAGCAGGGGTAGATGGGTTCCCTGCTGAGTTTTTAAATCATTCTGGCACTTGATAGGGGAAGATGTGATCACATATGTGCTCGAATTCTTTGAAAATGGAAAACTGCTCAAAGAAATTAACTGTACCACTGTAACTTTGGTCCCAAAGTTAAAAACCCCTCATATGTTAAAGAAAATAGACCCATTTCCTATTGTACCACACCATACAAGTTGATTTCAAAAGTACTTATTGCCAGGCTAAAATTAGTGGTGGATCACATAGTTGGTCCTTCTCAGTCAGCATTCATAAAAGGGAGAAGTATATTAGATAATGTTATAGTTGCACATGAGCTTATGAAAAGATATACTCATAAAGGTGTATCCCCAAAATGTATGGTAAAGGTTGATATAAGAAGGCATATGACTCTATGAAATGGTGCTTCCTTAACATGGTGTTACATGAGTTTGGCTTTCCAATGAAGTTTGTGAATCTACTAGTGGAGTGTGTTACAACAATGCAATACTCTCTTCTGATAAATGGGGATATGACACCTAGGTTCCAGGTGAAAACAATGACTGAGGCAAGGTGACCCTATGTCGCCCTACCTCTTTGTCCTTGCTATGGAATACTTGAATAGATTCTTGAAATAACTAAGATACATTCCTGACTTCAACTACCATCCTAGGTGTGAAAGGCTACAGCTGGTTCATATATGCTTTGATGATAATCTCCTAACATGTTGCAGGGGCACAAAATATCCATCCAACTGATGATCAATGCTTTTACTCATTTCTTAGTGGTGTCAGGATTACATGCTAACATGGATAAAAGCTCTATCTACCTAGCATTAGTAACACCAGAATTTAAGTCAGAAATCATAGAGGAAATACGACACAATAGGAGAGCTTCCATTAAGGTATCTGGGAGTTCCATTAGCCTCAAAGAAATTGAGCATCCCACAATGCATGCCTTTAGTTGAGAGAATGAACTCTAGAGTGAAATGTTGGTCAACCAAATTTCTATCATATTGTGGCAGAGTACATTGGTCAAGAGTGTCTTGTTTGAGATGCAAACATATTGGGCCCAAATGTCCTACTCCCCAAGAAAATCACCCAACTAATGACCAGTGTATATAGAACAGTCATCTGGACTGATAGTGTAGAGACATCAAAGAGAGCACTAGTAGCTTGGGAAAAATTATGTTTGCCTAAGTCAGCAGAAGGGCTGAACAAAGATTGATGTATATAATTGGAATAGGGCCATCATATGCAAACTACTTTGGACTATAACTACAAAGAAGGATACTCTTTAGATTCAATGGCTGCATAGCTACTCTATAAAGAATAGGGATTTGGATGAAATGCTTAATCCTAAGCAAGCGAGCTAGCTTGTCCGGGAGATATTTGATGTGAGGAAACGGTTCCCACCAGGACATATACAGACTAAATTGCAGCATTATTGTTTTAAGGGGAAATTTAGCATTAAGAAAGCATATCAGGGGTTTGTATGACAATTTCCCAAAGTAAGTTGGAAGGGCATAACACTGGGGCTAGCACTTTACCAAGGCATTAGTTCATTACATGGCTTGCTATCCAGAAGAGATTATCAACTGTTGATAGGCTTGAAAAATGGGGTATTAGTGTAAACAAAGATTATGTACTATGCAGTTCAAGGAAACTAGAAACAATGAAGCATCTATGGTTTGAGTGTAGCTATGCAAAACATATGTGGAGTGTTCTGTTGAACTGGATAGAAGCAACACATCCAATTAAAGCTTGGGATACTAAGGTGCAATGGCTAGAGAAGCAAGTCAATCATAACAGAGCCATAGCAGATATACTAAAATTCCTCTTCTCAGCAACTGTTTATCATGTATGGAATGAGAGGAACAACAGAAGATTTTAGGTATTCAACAAGGAGAGCACAAGAAGACTGAAGGAAATTGCTATCCAGCTGCATACTAGAGGCAATCACCAACAGAAATGTAAGCATATTCTAGAAAAATTGAATTGTTATCCTACCTAGGAGTTCTTGATTTGTATGCACATAGTCAGAAGCTCTGAGCAGAGATAGTGATTTTAGTATTATGAGGTCTGGTTCTATAGTCTAAACAGAACCAACAGATTGTACAGATTCACTTTTGGTTTGAAATAAAAGTTTAATTTTCGCCCAAAAAAATGAATAATTGAGAGTTTGAAGAGCATAAATTATGCAATTCAATTCAATAGAAGAAAATAGATTGTTAAAGAACTGAGAGCAACTAGTTGACTTTGTCCCAGTTAACATCATCAGTTTAGACTCTGTAGTGTTAGACATCATTTGGGCAAAGTCACCGGTTTGAATAATTGAGAGTTTAAAGAACATTAGTTTCGCTCCTTTTTTCCCTTCATATAATGCATTCCACGTCTTGCTTTCTTTGTAGATTTTTTTTAAATGTAATACTAACATAAAAAAAAAAAAAAAAATCTGACATATCAGGTATTCTTGGTGTTCAGGTCAATATTGATACTACAACCACAAAAATAAAAATCGAGCCACATATTGGCATTCAATTTTATAGCAAATTGACAGATGACCACCATAATTAATTTGAAGGTCACCTCCGGTTTGGTCACTTCGCGCCACGTTATGCAAGTCTTTCTTTTACTTTTTTTTTTTTTTTATTATTATTATTATTATTATTATTATATTATGTGGGGCTTGGTGGTGGGAAGATAGATCTTGCTGACTTATTTTAATTTTGATATGGACAAGATTTAGTATGAAAAGTACAAATGCGGCATAATTAATATATGTGGAGAAATTCTCTAATATGTACATATATTATATACTCTAGAACTCATAAACGTTGAATCCCCTTACATTGCAAATTCCTTTTATCTTTGACACTTGAATTTATTATACAATGAACTTTTTCATTTTCTAAGAGTTCACCAAAACTATTCGATCCTACTTATTTGTTACTTCAGTTTTTTGCGCACGAAACAGTAACAATAAGCATTATTTGACTAAATTACCCTCGTTTATTTTTCGACCTCTCAATCCCTTTACCTTCTTCTAGAATATTTATTATTATAGTAAGGATAAATTACAAGAAATGATTAAATTATTTAGTTCTAAATGACAAGTATTTTAAAATAATGTATTAACAGAAGTGACAATACATAGAACATGAGGAAATAGTATTTAAGTGGAAGGTGTTAGCCTGAAACTGCTGCATATGCCTACTTATATGTTTAAGGGGCCATTTGGTCAGAGGTTCCAGGTATAAAATCTGGGATCATATATTTGATTGAAGATACTAGTTAAAATCAGGATAAATTTTATATTACAATTGTGGAACTATCAAACCCATTTAAAAACAGGATACATAATCCTAATTATAATTTTAGTATGGCAACCCTGATTTTACAAACGACCGCAATGTTCAGAGTTAGATTCAGCACTAAGTCTACTATGTCTAATTATTTCCCCTTGTTAGAGGACAATCCATGTGATATTCATCAGTCTAGCACGTATGCATATTGTTTGCATCTAAAATTCGTGGATCTTGTAAAAACAATTAAGCTCTTCACTCAAGGAGTGAATCATTATTGGATAAGAATTTGTACAAAACAAGCAACGGCTGCTGCCCAAATACACAATTAACTAATTTGTTATACTTATGCAGAGTAAATGACAAACTTGATCCCTTATCTTTGAGGATAGGTTCAAGATAGTTCCTTAATTATGCTTTAAACACTTTTGGTTTTCTATGTTTGCAAAAAAGTGAACACTTTTAGTCTCCATCAAATATTTATCAAACTCTATATGCTAAATTTAACGGGAATTATGAAAAAAGAAAATCGCGGAAATACGCATTCAGAGGTACAATATTTATCGTTTTTGCTGTTTTGATTTATTTCAGGGTCTGGTGCAACTTTTTGAGATGTAAATTTTTGCTATTTTTATATCCTTTTTAGTGGTCGTTTGGTGCATGGCCAAAATTATCCCGGGATTATAATCCCGGGACTAATTTATCCCATATCTTGGGACTATTTTATACCATCTGGAGATGGTATAAAATAGTCCCAGGATAAGTGGTATAAGAAGGTATATCCCGAATTATACCATGGGATGCATTTTATACTTTGTTTGGTACAAGGTATAAATTTATCCCAGGATAAATTTATACCTTCTACCAAACATGGTACAAAAATTAGTGCTGGGATGTCCCAGCTTATACCTTCTACCAAACGACCCCTAGTGTATAATGCAGTCTTTTGTGTTGCATATTTTAGGATTTGTTGAGACTTTCTTGTTGTTTATGGTAAAATCTTTTTTCCACTATTTCCTAGGAATGCATATCGGTCGGTTCGGTTCAGGTTTCAAAGTTATCGGTTCAACTTATCGGTTATCGGTTTGTAAACATGTTAAACAGTTAAAGAACCGTTAAGATATCGGTAAATGGGTTATTGATTAATCGGTTGTTGTTTGTTATCGGTTCGGTTATCGGTTTAACCGTTAAGATTTCACATAAAAAAATATTTAAGAACAAAGAACCCATCTTCAAAATTGAAAGTAGCTTCAGCTCCTAAGACTATGCCGAACAAATTTTTTTCAAGAACGAAGAACTTTCTTCTGCAAGGAAGTGATTTCCCTAATTTTCTAACCCCAAAACAGAGAAATACAAAAACACAAAAACAAGAGTGAGAATTGAAAGCAATGTAGAAGAAGTAAAACATAGTTTAGTAAGTTTACATTTTCAAGTTGGGCTTGCGTCTTGCGAGTTGAAGGAGAAGGGTTTCTGTAGTGATACGCCGCTTGAGAAACTGAGTTTATGAAGTGGAAATCAAGTGAACCCTAAATCTCATCAAGTGACTTTATATATGTAAGGGTAGAATTGTAATTAAATAAATGATTATCGGGTTATCAGTTCACCCGTTAACAAAAATGGCCAAATCGTGACCCGACCCAATAAGCCAATAACCACAGGGCACTACCCGATACCCGAACCAGTAATCCATTAACCCGACTGTTAACTCACTAACCCAAAAATTGGTTCGGGTTATTGGTTTAACCGTTAATATGCACAACCCTACTATTTTTCGTCCGATCTAAAGAACATAAATTGTTAAATATTTGAAGGAGGCTAAACGTATTAATTTTTAATAAAATTAAAGGACTAAAAATATTCAATGCATATTTAAGGGACTAGTTTGAACCTACCTTCAAACATAAAGGATCATTTTTGCTATTTTCTACTCATGGACGTCATATTTTTACAAATATGGATTTGCTGGTTTCACTTCCAAAGGAATATTTGCATAGATGTCCCTCTAACTTTTTACTTTAATGCATCAAAATTACTGAATTGTTTGGATAATGAAACAATCACTTAATTTACTTTTAATATTTTAGAAATCACCACAAAAAAAAAAAAAAAAAAAAAAAACAGAAGCTCGAAAGTGTCTCTTTTATTACCTCCGACTTTGTGATACTTAGATAAAATAATTTAATGACATCAGTGATATTTTAAGGAAATTCAAATTAATTAGCACTCGCTAAAGTCATCGCAGTGCTGGTGCTAAGGCGTGTTACCATATAAGCATAGATCTCAACATAGTCCGGACATGAAGCTTGTGTAAGGGTCCTTAGAGACGATCAAGGAAAGTGGTTGCAGCGATACCTAGGTAAAATAAAACCTATTTCAAGCTTCACTATAGAATTGGAGAGCATAATACAAGGGCTAAACGTAGCTAAAAATAGTGGGCTACTAAGAACTAGAGGTGGAAATAGACTGTTTACTTGATGTCAAGCTTATTTAGTAAGACGCACAACATCATTTCTTAGAATTATTATTGAAAATTACAGATATTTTTTAGTAATCGTCAACAAGACCTCTTTTAAACACATTTAAAGATAGCCAAACCAATATGCGTCGGCAAATAAAGAACACAAACATGATGAAAGATTTGCTAAGCTAGCGACATTTTTTCAGCTATATTACTTTTGAAAGATTGTACACTTTTTTTGGCTTGTTCATTGCACCACAAGACAAAAAAAAAAAATACCTCAATAAGTCAAGGTGGATCAAATATTTTTTCTCCCAATTACGACACAAACTACGAATAAGCAATCAGCCCTTGCAACTAAGTTTCCATGACAAAATTAATTTACCTTAAAATTTTGCACCTTTAAAGCGTGGTGATAAAGTAGGCAGTTAGGCACTAAAATTGCTCAACTTTCCCAATTGTAAGTGGAATCCGTTACCAAGAAAATATAGTACTCACTCCGTTTCACGGTAAGTGATTCTTTCACTCATGCATACATCTTAAGAAATTATTTATTTTTAGAAAATTAGAAGTGTTATTATTAACTTACTCCTAATCAAATTGTGCTTACATAATTAAATATCTAGTAAAAAAAAGTAATTAATGAATCTTGATTATTGAAATAAGGACAATATTAAAAAAATTTATCCAAAATATTCTTGAAATCATAAAGCATCACTTATTTTGAAAAAAAAAATAATTAAAAAACCTGAAAAACAAACGAGAGTGCTGTAGTAGTAGTACTAATAAATATCATTAAATGACTGTAATTCTGAGGATTGAATAAAATCTCAATAATCAGTCCACTAATACTATACAAATCTGCATATACAAAACTACAAATTACTTCAGTAAAAGCTCCTAAATATTTTTTCTTATTAAAAAAAAAAAAAAAAAAAAGAACCCAGAAAATCAAGCCATTTCCATTTTCCATTCTTTTCTTTTTTCTTTTCTCCAATCCCTATTTCCTTTTGTCCCTCACAAAATGTACAACAAAGAGAATGAAGCAATATCAAACAGAACAGCTACCAGCACTGATCGGTCTCCCAGTTCCGGCAAGTATATCCAGAATACAAATTACCACTCCGTCGCCTTCTAAAAAGATGCCGATCATAATCAGCACGCTTATCAGGATCGGATAGAGTGCAATAAGCATCATGAATCTTCATAAACTCCTCTGCGTAGTCCTCCTTGTGATCAATTGCAGCCACATCAGGATGGCAAACTCTAGCTAATCTCCTATACGCAGCCTTGATCTCCTCCATCGTAGCGCCCATCGGAATTCCCAGAATTTCGTAGAACGAAGCTGGAGAAGCGGATACTGGCACGCACCTGGCAACAGAAGCGCAGCTTGTCGCGGCAATGGAAGAGGAACTAGATTGTTGCCGGAATCTGACGCACGACGGTGATGATAGCAGAGGATTCTCGCCCCGAGGGGAAACTTATTGCCGCTCGCCGGGCAGCGGGCGATCGACGTAACGAGGAGGAAATCATTGTAGAGATGATAAGAGTAGTGAAGTGTAGAATAGGAGGAGGAGGTGGTTTTGGATATGAATGGGAATATGGAAAGCGGTTATATAGAGATCTAGAACGGAGGTAATAATTGGAGGAGATGTGTAACTGCACTGCACTCATTTCGGCTTAATCTGTTCCACTATTTTTATGAAAAAACAGAAGAAAAAAAAAAGTTCAACTATTTTTAAGAGAGTATCCACTCCGATTTAAAATATGTGTCCACTTACCCTTTTTATTTTGGTTAAAAATGCTAAAAGTTGCAATTCTTCTTATATTAATACGATGAAAAAAATATATCTCAAAATATTAGTTAAAATTTATATAGTTTTGACTTTTGTTTACCCCCAAATAGTGAATAACAATTAAATTTGTAAGTGGTTGATAGGATATGTGGTTAGATTTAATTTATAATTTAAGACAGTAATGAGTAAGTAGTGATATATATTAGCGAACAATAATAATGGGAACTAAAGAAGACAAGTTGATAAACGCTGTGAATTGGTCCGGTCTGGAGGATGCTTCCTTCAACCGAGCCTAAATACTAAAGAGTATTCTTCTGCCACTTTGCCGATTACAATATGTAGAATAGTGAAAAGCTAACCTCAAAAAGGAAAGGGTAGCCCTCTATTTATAGCTAACAAAGAAATGGGTCCTAGTACAATCTAAGAAAAGCCCTTCTAGAAAAACCCTAAAATGGATAAGGCTGTGTCCGTACGATCTGACACCCGTATTGTTGCCAGCGCAAGTGGAGGAATGATCAGACGACGCGTGGCCTTACCCATAACTAATGGCCCGAACCTATACTGAACGCGTTCTCTTTAAGCTCGGTTTTTCCGTGTTCATTAGAATACCTTCGGTGTTGATGCAAAGTCGACTATACTCTTGACCCCTCGGTTCTCGTTCCTATAGGTGGATATGACTTTATTCATGGACGGCTATAACCTTTCTCCCGATTCCTATCGGACACAAGTTGATTTGGTTTTTACCGTATACAGATAGTCCCCACACTTTCTGGATCAAAGTTTCACTGAAGTGACGAGAAGTGGAAAAACTGCCGCGATGACTTCTTCAGTAAGCTTTTACTTTTACCTTGAAAATAAGCGGGAAACGTAACGTCCTTTCATGTCACGTCCTTCTGACTTCGGCCACGTGTCACCTCTCAGTTGGTTAGATTTGATAACCGCTTCAGGGTCACGTCTTTTCGTGTCACGTCTCTTTAATTCCCAACACGTTCCCTCTCCTGATTGGATGGCTTCGGTAACCGTCATGGATTTTTGTCTATATAAGGGAGTTACAGTGATCCTATTTCTTTACTTTTCACTTTTTACTCCCTTCTTTTCATCCTCTGTCTCTTAATCATTACTCGTTTTTCTCTGCTCTTGGTTTTCTTTGCTTAGGAATTCCAGATCTTCAAAAAGTTGCTGAGAAAAATTCATCTAGTATCCCATAACCTTCTTTATTTTCTAGAAAACTTTCTTAAATCTTTCCTAACTCCATCTGTTCATCTCCAAATCTTTATATCTTCATATTTTCAGCCTTCAAATCTTCATACCTTCAACTTAGATCTTCATATCTTCGTACTTTGATCATTTAAACTTCCAAAAGCAACGAATACCGACTCTTCATCCCAGAATGTTCCACCGATTTCTTCTCCAACTACCGAGCCTATTGCCAATCTTGGGGACAAAACACAAGCCACCCCATTCGAACCAACGACCAAGGGCATAATACCGTCGAAGTTCAATTTCAACCATGAATTCGCCGTTGAAAAAGCCATACAGACTTCCGATCGGGGTTTCGATGTGAGACGTTACCCCTCGTCGATCAAAGAGAGGCACCTTTCCTGAGTTCGGTCCGAATGCGGCTGGGATAACCCTCCCTAGACATTTTTGTTCCTGGTGATGATGAATCGATCACCGACTTCAAGGAAGGGTTTTCGTACGTTTATACGTACCCTTTCACTCTCAAGCTCAACCCTCCAATAGACCCAGTGATCCTTGAAATGTGCCGGATGTACAAAGTATTCCTTGCCCAGATAGGCTCGAATATTCGGACGATCGTGGCCTGCCTTCGTCTTTTGGCTAATAATGCCAAAATCGACTTTACGTTGGCTCATTTCATTCTGTTATATTGCCCGAGGATCTTCCACGGTGGTGTAATAAAAGTCTCCAAACGAGGAAAAAAATCCCATTTTATCCAGTGTTGATGAGAACAGGGATCGGGGCTGGCACGAGCGTTTTGTCCGGGTTAGGACCGCGGACATTATACTGGCCGAGTACATGCCTTTTCCCGAAAAGTGGAATGAGAAACGTAAGTTTGTTAGGTTTGCCTACTTCACATCTCTTCGAGCATTTTTTTTTCTAACGTTTTTTCCAATGTTATAGCTGAAGCCTGGATCCCCGATGTAATTCCGGGCTTCATCGAGTGGATTGAAAAAATCATCTGCCAGCATTCGCATAATGATCGGACATGGGGGGTTCTATCTCGTGACCGGTGGATAGCTCAGAACCACGGTATCCCCTTCTTTCCCCTAATTTTTGGTCGTTCCTTTTCATTTCATTTTACTCCGATTTAACCTTTCAATGAATCAAGTTTGGGCAAAGGTTCTGCAACCCCACGGCCTGCACCAGCGAACAAGCCCGCTACATCAGGCTCGAATTTTTATGTGTCAGGATCGGCTCGGCTCATCGCTGTGGCTGAAGAGAAAAGAAAAAAGACCTCGTCTAAGGGTCAGAAAAAAAAATCGAAAGACGCTGCAGGCTCGTTTGACGTTCGAGGCTTGAGGGACGAAACTGAAGATGACGTTGGGTCGCAAGTATCGTATCGGGACATTCCGTTGCCACTGCTACCGGGGGCGAGACAACCTCGGTGGAAATCCCGGAGAAAAATATCGCTGCAGATCTTCCGACCCCAATCATAGGTGGGGAGGCTGAGGTTCTTTTTCCTCCAATATCCGATATATATATATATATATATATATATATATATATATATATATATATATCGAAGCTCCGATTCCACTAAGGTCCGTCGATTTTATTGATATTACAGGTGATACTTCACCCGAGGTGGTGCCCTAGGTAAAAAAGCCTAGAAGGGCCGGCCCAACTTCGGGGGCCGAAACGGCTCAAAAGGTTAAAACAGCTCAAAGGGTCAAAACAACAACGACTTCTGGCCTGCCCTTAAGCAGCGAACCAGTTACTACGGCTGAGATACCGTCAACGGCTGATACAACTCCGAATTCTCCCCCTGCTCCTTCTTCGGAACAGGAGAACCTTGATGATATGTTCGACAATACCCTTCCTGCAACAAC
Organism: Lycium ferocissimum; assembly: GCF_029784015.1. NCBI lineage: Eukaryota > Viridiplantae > Streptophyta > Magnoliopsida > Solanales > Solanaceae > Lycium > Lycium ferocissimum. The sequence goes on along the minus strand of NC_081343.1, from coordinate 30,145,942 downwards.
AGAAACTTCGAGGTTCGGCCATCTCCCTATTCCTCGAGCAACGAGGATTGCCAGCCGGTCCACTGAGTCAGGTTCGAGATTTAGACTTATAGATATTTTTCCAGCCCCGAGTGTAGAGCCGAGGAGGACAAGGTCGACCATGGTCACCGTCCCTGAGGACTGCAGCTTTTTATCTCGCCCCATGAGGGTTGCAAGTTATCTAATACCTCTTGTTTTAGATTTGGACAAGGAGAAAATAGAAGGACTCTCGTGGCAGTGTCTTGTGAACGAGGGTATGCATGCCGGCAATCAGGTAAGCATTCTTACATACCTTTAAAGCATCTGATGTATCTTTAATCATTTGTTGATTCCGTATCTTCATTTACTTTACTTTTGCAGAGCGTCGTGCTTGTGAATAAAGGTTTCCTCCGAGCCCAAAGACTTGATAGATGACTTATGGGCCCAATTAGATGCTCAAGGCTGAGAGACGGAGAAAATAAAACTTCTCTTGCAAGAAAAAGAGGATCAACTAAGCCGGGTCATTATTCCCCAACTCTCCAATCCGAGCTCGAAGCAGCAAAAAAGGAGAATCTCCGGTTAAAAGCTGAACTTAATGACGTGGACGGGGATAACAAAAATCTCAGCTGAAAGAATGCCGATTTTGCCACCAAAACTTGGTGAATTTGAAGTTGCTATCGCCCAATTAAGGGAAGAGCTTGATTCTGTTAAGGGCGACGCTGCGAAAACGGAGGAGAGGTTCAGGCAATTCGAAGCTGAGAGAGCCGCCAAGAAAGACAAGTTAAAGATAATCGAAGAAAAGGCCGAGAAATGAGCCGAGATCAGTGACGAGCTTAGGGGACAGCTCGAGGCTGCTGTTCTAGCCAATGATGCTCCTCAGGCCGAACTGGCATCCATCAACGAGGTTCAGTTCATTCTGAGTGGCATGAAGTCCGAGCTGGAGGAGAAATTAAAGAAAGCCTAGGCTGACCTGGAGGAAGCTTGTAAAGACATCGAGGCCACCGAGGCTCTTTCTATCCTTTTAGTTGAACATGAGAGGTGGAAATCTCGGAGGATTACACTCGAGAAGGTTCAACGGGGTATGGAAGACATTCTAGCTCGTATACTCGATGCAAAGATGATCGAGGATAGGGCTAAGAAAGCTCTCGAGGACAGCTCCTAAGATGACTCTGAAAAGACCGTTTCTGAGGGCTCGGGCTCTTCTCAGACTGAGTAAAATAGGGCCTGTATGAGCCTTTTTTTATTTATTTTTTTTGTTTTTGATCTATGAAAATCATAAGTGTAAAACTTCGGTCTTTCAGGCTATATATATGTTAGGCTATATATAAAATTCATATTTCCTTTTGTCAGCATTTTCTTCGATCTTTGAGTCGAGCACATTTTATGATATTGATTTTAATGTTTGCTTTGTAAAGAATGGCTGAGGTTCGACCCTATTCTCTTAGAAAATCGAGCCAACCTTAACTCATTGGTTGTGAGCTTTATTTTGTTCGATTTCATTTTGACCGAAGACTTATAGATGGCTTGCCCGCGGGGCCTTTTTATGCTTTGTGAATTCAGACGTCTCCAAATCACCTTGGGCATTTAAGTCGAGGTCTTTAATTATTTGACCCTCTTCAGACTGTTTGATTTTAGTGAATTGGGCTCGGTTAACTATAACCTTTGTGCCTTTGTCGATTTTATGACGATAGTCCACAGTCGAGGGTTATATTAAATAAAAGAGCGTAGTTAAAACATACTTTTAAAAGTATTTCTCTTCATATCTCAAATGTTTATCTCATACAAAACTAAGGATTTCATCCGATCCCTTCTGCTCTTGCCGTAGCAACACTATCTGGGCACGATTCGTTCGATCGTTTGGCCCTTACATTGAAACCTAATACAGAAGGTTCGGGTAACTACAAAAACCAAAAATTGTTTCGATCTTGACTTCGTTTCTTGTTTTGCTTCGATGAGCTTTTCTTCGGTCTTGGTGAGGGTATTGTAGTCCCCTAGTGTTTGTCCGTGAAGTATGAATGGGGAAACACTACTTAAAAAACGATGCTGCCAATCATCCAGTCCCTAGTTCTTAGCTGGTCTTTGATTTTATGGGCACTTAGCCTCGTCTTCTTAAGGTAACACGTTGTACTTGTTGCCACGTTGAAAACCTTGCCGGAAAACCCACTTCGGGACAACACGGGGCTAAGGAAAAGAGTGCAACACGTGTTTTTAGACCTAATTCTAATACCTTCGAAATTTATTCCGATATGACTCTGCAAAAAGGATAGGTGAGAATTTTTAGAATAATTAAAAGGGTTAACGAATCATACCTTAGCAATAGTATTTCTTCAAATGCGCCACGTTCCAGTTGTTGTGTAGTTGTTGGCCATCTCTTGCTTCCAACTGATAAGATCCTTTGCCAGTTATTCCGATTACCTTATACGGTCCTTCCCAGTTCGGCCCCAACTTTCCAGTATCGGGATTCTTAGTGTGCAGGGTAATCTTCTGAAGCACTAAGTCCCCAACTTGAAAATGTCGAAGGTTTGCTCTTCGATTGTAGTACCTTCCCATTCGCTGCTTTTGAGCTGCTAAACAGACCAGCGCATTCTCGTGTAGTTCGTCCGTTAAGTCAAGCTTTACGGCCATAGCCTCTTCATTTGACTCGTTTATTGTGTATTTGTCATGACCCAACCCCGTAGGCCGTGACTAGTGCCCGAGTTGGGCACCCAACACATTCCTTAACCAGAATCGCATACAGATAGCTTATACATATACAAATATCAGATGCTGTCTCAAACTGTCGCAAACACAAATATATATATCACAGAAGCCAGCAAGGCTATCATATGGCGCAATGTCCCAAAATATATACAAACGCAAGCCGACAAGGCTGCCACGGCGAATGGGACCGCCCAAAACATATACCATACGAACACAACCGAACAGAAATATTCACAACCCACATATATGTCTACAGACCTCTAAACAGAACAGCAGAATCATATGACGGGACAGGGCCCCGCCGTACCCCTGAATAGACATATGCATATACAACTGAAAAGTATGTATCAAAATATAGGCTCCGGAACAAGGGAGCGCTCCAGATAGCAGAATAGGTGTCCTAGGCTGGCGGATCACCAAAATAGGCGTACCGTACCGTGTGTACGAAACGCGACGGCCCGAAGAAAGGAGGTCGGTACGGAATATGTGCGAGTATGCAAAGCAAGAAATACGATGTGACGAATCATAATCGAAACAGAAGTACAGAAAATAAGTATAATATCCAAGATACCAAAACGTTTACTTTTAAAACACAAATGATGCATAGGGCTCAGGGAATATGGTCGCCCGCCCGTCATCGGCGCCATATCACAGCATAACACCAGAAGGTTTCATATCTCCGTAACCCGACATATCTCCATAACACATCATAACGCGCCATAACACATAACACCAAAATATATAGGGTCCCCGGCCTCTAGCGAGAGGCTCGGTGAACCATAACACGAGATAACACCGGAGTATAACATAGTGCGCACGACGACATAACGGGTCGGGACTCGGCGAAAGATACAACGAGAATGCACGGCGAGTCGTGAGTAACCATATACGCATAAAATCATCATTACGGACTCAATAAATAAGTAAGTAATCAACACTCGGGGGTCGGGTGATAGTTGTATTAAGTTTTGTCACAAAGTCGTTGGAACTATACAAAGGAAAGTCGCGGGACCCACGGACGAGCATCAACCCAATCCGAGCCCGCCTATGGAAGACATAGTCATTATACGCTACAGAATCTCCTACGAGCATATCGAGGCGATCCGGTTGCCTACGAAAGTTACGGCCCTTTTCGACGTAGAACTCTTTAGGAACAAAACTTTTTATGCAGCATTTGAAATCCAATTATACCAAAGACATAAGGACCATTTTTCTAATACATTACGAATGCCAACGTTAAAAAGTGAATAAGAATCGTAGACATGCTCGGATCGCAAGAATAGAGTTACCCCGAGGCTCGTAGCATAGCCTACTTACAACTAAGACATGCCAAAAGAAAGAAAGGTTAGGCTTTACATACCTCGTCCGCTCTCAAAGCTAATCCAAACCTAAGTTTCGGACTCCCCAAGATCTACAACAACATCATCGATACTAAACATTAGCTATAGGCATTTAGGAATTCAATTCCAAACTAGCACTTAATTCTACAGAAATTTGGGCAGCATTTCCCCTATAAATTCAACACCCCGAGAATTCAACTCGGCCAAATCATCAACAACAATACCAACAACCACGTTTACAACATCAATAATCAATTCAAAACGCATTCTAACGTCAGTAACTCTTTTCTACATAATTCAAGAATATTCCATTACATTCAATTAACCACATATAATCAAACTAACACCAATGCTCACCCGTTCAATTACTAATCCGAAACCATTCAAACAATATTCAAGAACACTTTAAACAACCCACACAATATTCAAGACAACCCAACCAACACTCCATTCACCCGAAAACCACCCCCCAAACCCGAGAACAACACAACAACACATTTCTCTCTCCCAAATTCATGAATTACACCAACAATCCACACTTTAACAATGTCATTCTCTTAAATATAAAAACTACACTACAACCACGTTAACTCCCAAATCAGCCCACAACAATTACCACTTCAACTTGGATCATTAAACTCTCATTATCAACATGGAATCCATAACAACAACAACCAAAACACTAAATAAAATTAATTCATTCCTTGCCATACAAAATGACCCATATTCGGCCACCATCACCACACACATATATCATGATTCTCATCCATCTCAACACACTACAACAACCAAACATGATAAATAGAATTAATTCATCACTCCTACACAACATCACATATACACGGCTACAAGCCCTACACAATATCCCATATTCACGACTCAACTTCAACATGCAACATTTCATGAATTTCATCCATTTCTATATACTACAACATACACAAATCATCCATAACATATGCAAAAGAAGATTAATCCTTACCTTTTTCTCTTAACTTCACAACTTGGCTAGGGTTTGTTCTTGCAAGAATGAATGTTTGTTTGTTCCAACAACTACACCACGTTAAAGAGGACCTTCCAATTGGTTGATTTGCTAGAAGAAATTATTTTTTTCTTGATCAATTTTTGGACCTTAATTTTTGCAACTATGGCCGAATGGCCTTTGTTTTTCTTTCTCTAAGTTTCTTGATTTTTCTAAGTGTTGAGGATGATGAAGATGATCTACTTAGTCATCTTTTATTACATATAATAACCATCCATGTGGCCCTTGGCCCACACCCATGTGGCCGGCCACTTGCCCCTTAAATTCATGAATTATCAACTTCCAAATATTCACTTTTAACCGCAAATTTCCTTAATATTCCATGCCACAAAATCATAAGCAACTTATGTCTTAAAATAAAATCGTGGTTAAAAGTCTCAACTTCGTATCCTGGAATAGTCTTGTCCCTAACTTATCATGGTTAACCCGGATTGTCCCCATGTACAAAATACGGGATATAACAGTATCGGAACCTCAGGCTTGGTTCACCAACTTCTACGGGGATTAAATCCTCGGCCCCGTAGACCAGGGAAAACATCGTTTCTCTCGTATTTGATTTTGATGTCTTCTGTAGGCCCATAATACCTCCGGTAGCACTTCCTCCCATTTGTGTTTTGATGACTCTAACCGCTTCCTCAGATTTTGGATTATAGTTTTATTTGTTGATTCCACCTGTCCGTTTGCACTTGGGTGGTACGGAGTTGACATAATCTTTTTGATCTTCAAACCTTCGAGGAAGCTATTAACTTTATTTCCAATGAACTGACGACCGTTATCACAAGTTATCTCGGCTGGGATGCCGAACCGACAAACGATATGGTCCCATATGAAGTTGATAACCCCCTTCTCTCTAACTTTCTCAAAATCCTGTGCTTAAACCCATTTTGAAAAGTAATCAGTCATAAATAAGATAAAACGAACCTTACCTGGGACCCATGGTAAAGGACTGACGATATCCATTCCCCATTTCATTAACGACCAAGGGGATAGGACCGGGTGCAGTAACTCCCCCAGTTGGTATATCATTGGCGCATGCTTTTGACACCTATCACATCTACGGACAAAGTTTTTCACGTCCTCTTCCATTCGATTCCAGTAATACCCTACTCTGATAATCTTCCGAACCAAGGCTTCGGCACCGGAGTGGTTACCGCAGGTTCCATCGTGGACTTCCCTCATCACATAATCCATTTTTTCGGGTCCTAAGAACTTAGCCAAAGGTCCGTAGAAAGACTGGCGATATAGTTGATCGTCGACCAAGCAAAATCGGGCCGCTTTGGTTCGAAGAGATCTCGATTCTTATGGGTCGTTTGGGAGTTTTCGATCATGCAAGTAATAGATGTATTTGTTGCACCAATCCCATGTTAGACCCATTGCATTTATCTTGGCGTGACCATTTTCTACTGCCGAGTTCATCAATTGGACGATCGAGCTAGAATTGAACTCCTCCGCTTCAACCGATAAGCCTAAGTTGGCCAATGCATCTACCTTGTTGTTCTGCTCCCTCAGTACATGTTGCATGGTCAATTCTTTAAATCGATGCAATATTACTTGAGTTTTTTCCAAGTATCTTTGCATTCGTTCATCCTTGACCACGAAGACACCATTGACTTGGTTCACGACCAGAAAGGAGTCGCACTATGCTTCGATCACTTTGGCCCCTAAACTCCGAGCCAATTCCAGACCTGCAATCATAGCCTCATATTCGGCCTTATTGTTAGTTAATTTCATGGTTCTGATTGATTGTCTAATAACGTCACCTGCGGGGGCCTTAAGAACAATACAAATCAGGTCCCTTTTAAGTTCGATGCCCCGTCTGTATACAGGGTCTAGATACCCAAGACTTTTCCCGAAGTTAACAAGAGCTCTTTCTCTACCTCGTGAATCATGGTAGGGGTAAAGTCTGCTATGAAATCAGCTAAGATTTGAGATTTAATAGCCGTTCTAGGCTTATACTTGATATCATAACAGCTAATTTCTACGGCCCATTTGGTCAATCTACCTGATAGTTCCGGCTTATGCATGACATTTTTTAACGGATAAGTAGTTACTACACATATGGGGTGGAATTGAAAATAAGGCTTCAGCTTTCTTGAAGCACTCACCAAGGCCAAAGCTAACTTTTTGAGGTGCGGATAACATGTCTCCGCATCTCCTAATGTCCTACTTACATAATAGATTGGGAATTGCGTACCTCCTTCTTCTCGGACCAAAACGTCACTTACTGCAACCTCGGATACCGCTAGATATAGGAACAGTTGTTCATCTGCCTTCGGCGTGTGCAGCAAGGGCGGGCTCGACAAGTACTGCTTTAAATCTTGCAAGGCCTTTTGACATTCCGATATCCAAACGAATTCATTCTTCTTCCTTAGTAGAAAGAAGAAACAGTGACTTTTATCTGATGACCTCGAGATGAACCGGCTCAGAGCTGCTATCCTTTCGGTCAGCCTTTGCACCGCTTTCACGTTTTCACTAGTTCAATATTTTCAATGGCCTTGATTTTGTCCGGGTTAATTTCAATTCCCCTGTTTGATACCATAAAGCCCAAAAATTTGCCAGATCAGACCCCGAGGGCACACTTCTCCAGGTTCAGCTTCATGTTGTATTTGCGAAGCACATCGAAGGTATCCTGCAAGTACTTTAAATGGTCCTCTGTTTCCATGGACTTGACTAACATATCATCAATGTAAACCTCCATTGTTTTACCTATCTGTTCTTCGAACATTCGGTTCACTAGGCGTTGATAAGTTGCTCTGGCATTTTTTAATTCGAATGGCATGACATTGTTGCAATAAGTCCCATATCGGGTAATAAAAGAAGTTTTCTCTTGAACCTCTGGGTGCATCCGAATCTGGTTGTACCTAGAGTAGGCATCGAGAAAACTTAACATCTCATGCCCGGCCGTCGCATTAATCATTCGATCAATGTGAGGCATAGGGAATGAATCCTTCGGGCATGCTTTGTTTAGATCTTTTTAGTCAATGCACATTCTAAATTTGTTACCTTTCTTTGGCATAATGACGACATTGGCCAACGAGTCCGGGTATTTAACCTCTCGGATAGAGCCTATTTTTAAAAGCTTTGTTACCTCATCTTTAACGAAGGCATGTTTTGATTCGGCCATCGGTCTTTTTTTCTGTTTGACCGGAGTGAATTTCTTATAGAGGCTGAGCTTATACGTTGTCACTTCCGGTGGCACACCTGTCATGTCTATATGGGACCACGCAAAACAATCGGCATTAACTTGAAGAAATTTAATTAATTTGTTCCTGAGCTCCGAGGTTAATCCCGTGCCCAGGTATACTTTTCTATTCGGTAAATGCACGAACAAGATGATCTGCTTCAACTCCGCCACGGTAGATTTGGTCACATCCGAATCATCCGGTAATATGAACGATACGGCACACCGAAATCATCCTCTTCGAAATCCGAGCTTATCTCCTTCTGCTCCTCATCCGAGCTGGCATTCTTTAATTGCTATTTCGTCTTTGCCTTTGGTTAGTTCATTATCCTTTTGAACCGGTTTCCTTAGGACGAGGGGGGCTTCTTCGACTGCGAACATCTCCCTTGCTGCGGGTTGTTCACCACGGATAATTTTTATCCCTTCCGGAGTTGGAAACTTCAACATCTGATGTAATATCAATGGTACCTCCCTCATGCTATGAATCCACGGTCTGCCAAGTAAAGCATTATACTTCATCTCCCCCTCGATGACATAGAACACGGTCTGCTGAATAGTCCCGTCGATGTTGACTGTTACACCTCAAAAATTTCTGTTAGCGTACAGTGAATAGACTAACGAAGGGCATGACGTATACGATATTTTGATAAGTAAAAAATAGTCTTTAATGGTCCTAATTGAGATTTCCAAGACATTCGAGATAAGAGGAGAAAGTTGCTAAGGAAAGTGAGTCATATGTTGTGTGTCGGACAAGATTTACGAGTATCGAATTAATGATAACTTGATGATGTGTTGGAGAAGAATCATAACGTACCTTAGATTGTTAATGAAGTGTTGAACAAGTGTTAAGAAGGTTCCATAAGGATTGGAGATCAAACGAATTACGGAGAACATTTACGAGAAGGAGTTATACGACCGACTTATACGGTCCGTATAACATTATACGGTGTGTATAAGGGTCCGTATAACACCCAGCAGAGATGATGTCTACCCAGTGGTGAACCACGACCACTTATACAGGCCGTGTAATATTCCACGGACCGTATAAGTGTCCGTGGAAGTCCCGACGGACTGAATAAGTTGCAAACATAAATATATGTTCCCACTTCATTAATTTCATTTTCCACATTTCTTCATCTCTCTCAAGACCTATAAAAGGTTCCATATACTTCATCCATAATAATTCAAAGGAAGTTGATGATCAACTTCATCAAACCAACAAAAATCAAGAGTGTGAAACCTATTAAAGTCATCCAAGTCAAGAAATTCTAAGAGAAGTGAACTAGGGTTTTGGTGTAAGAAGAGTATTGCCACTCAAGGCTTGTTCCTACACTATCTAAGGTAAGTTTTATGGTATTATCATATTGTTTAAGGTCTTGAGAAGTTGAAACACTTGGATTATAGAAGAATATAGAAAATACGTCATAAATGTGGGAATAGTGTCATTTTTGAATAGAAGCTTGGATTGAGTTGTGGATATTGATATGTTGAGATTGTAAATATGTTATGAATGAAATTTAGAATGTAAAATAAGTATTATACGTGAGGAAACTTAATAGTGGACTACGGTCATGATTATGGAGAATTGAAGTGAAATTGTGAAATGCGGATAATATAAATGAATGATGATTGTTGTTATGAATGTTTGGAAGTTGATATGGAATATGGAGGAAGTCGTATAAACAAAGGAAATGCTTCCAAATTTTCCCTAGCTTTAGTAAGTACGTTCTCATAATTGTTTAGCTAATGTCGATACGAATTCTCTTGAAGGTATAACCGTGGGTATTAAAGGAGAACAAGCACGCAATAGAATAGTTAAACGACAAAGGTATGTGAGGCTAGTCCTTTCTTTCTAAGGCATGAATCTTATGGCATGAATTTCCTCCTTCTTCATGAATGTCCTATCTTCAAGAAAACTAAGAGTCCTTGTTCATGAATAGCCATATGACATAAGAGATACACCATGAGTAAGATAATGATGATGATAAGCTTAAGTCTAAAGATTCTAGAGTCCATGATATGACGTTCCTATAAAGCTAATGATGCTATCTATAATCTATTGATGTTGATCATTATATACACTCACCTTATGATAATTCCTTCAAGGTGAGGCAGAATGTTTATGAATGCTCCATAATACGATCGGGGGTTCACGACCTTATGTCACCCCGATAAAGTATAGTTGTCCTTGAGTTTCCATGCATGCATTATGACGAGTCTATTATGATGAGTATATGATGATGATGTTACACCGCACCTATATGGCCGGGCAGTCACCGCTAAGGCGGGCAACGTATACACCATGCCCAGATGGCATGGCGGTCACCACTAGTGGGCGGCATGAGATGGTACCCCGGACGCGGAGGCCTGGACGCAGGCTAATGCTAATGATTATCACCGTACCTATATGGTCGGGCAGCTTATACATTTATGCATACATGATATGATGATGATTATGAAAGTAAGCCAGCATGCATTATTTCTTTTATGATTCACAGTCAGTTACAGATTGCTCCTCATTTGATGCTTCCCTATTTCATTGATGTATTATTATTGTTTATGCCTTACATACTCAGTACAATGTTCGTACTGACGTCCGTTTTCTTTGGGTGTGTTCATGCCCACGAGTAGACAGGGAGGCGATCCAGACTCGTAGGAGCTATTAGGTGATTGAGAGCACTCCATTGCTTCGGAGGTGCCATTGATTTATACTTTTGGTATATACATGTCTTGGGCATGATGGGGTCATGTCCTGTCTATATGTCTAGTACTCTAGAAGAGGCTCGTAGATACGCAGTGTGGGTAGTATGGTCTCACAGTGCTCATTGTATATATATATATATATATATTTATATATATATATATATATAAAGTGTATATGTTTCAAATGAAAAATAGTATTTATATGATTATGAGCATGAGAATATGAAGGAACGCATGATGCGCATGGATGAGTAATAGAATGAGCGGTGCTCGGTGGTTAGCCCCGAGTACCCGTCAAGGCCCTAGCCGGGTCGTGACAAAAGTGGTATCAGAGCAGTTCAGTCCTAGAAAGTGTCGACGAGCCGTGGCTAGTAGAATCTTATTTATGGTGTGTTGCGTGCCACGCTAATAAAAGAGGCTACGAGCATTTGGAAAAATGACCATCATTCTTCTTATGAAATCGTGCGATAGAGCCGTGTATAAGATTTTATCCTCCCTAATAGTGTGTTGTGATTTCAAAAGCAAAGGAAAAGCTAAAGCCGTCCGGAAGGGCAAGACTACGATGAAAAGACGGGCAAAAAGAAGCCGTCAATGAATGTGAATGAGGGTGAATCACATAATAGGCTCCATCTAATGTTTCTCCTCCCTACTTGCAGTAAGAACAAGAAGGGCTTCGGGGCCGGCTCATGCCTCCGGTCACGACCCAACGGCCCGTGAGCCGTGACTGGTGCCCGAGCCGGACACTCGTACACACCATTAACCAGAATCAGATACAAATATCTTATACATATACAAAGGTCGACGTCGTCTCCAAAATGTCGCATATCAAATAGATATCACCCGGGCCCAAAGGG
>NC_081343.1:30108001-30134028 GCF_029784015.1 Lycium ferocissimum | reverse complement strand
ACCCATTGTCATTTTCGTTTTTAGCAACTATCTCATTGGTGTTCACATGCCCGGAGTGATTGCTGTTTGCCATTTTGAACGTATTTTTTGCAAATCTGCAAACTTTCAAACAACAAGTGAAAAAGAAAGTAGCAAATCAAACCACCACTATTATTCTATGCCCCACGGTGGACGCCAAACATTTTACCCCCAAATAGTGGATAACAATTAAATTTGTAAGTGGTTGATAGGATAAGTGGTTAGATTTAATTTATAATAAGACAGTAATGAGTAAGTAGTGATATATATTAGCAAACAATAATAATGGGAACTAAAGAAGACAAGTTGATAAACGTTGTGAACTGGTTCGGTCTGGAGGATGCTTCCTTCAACCGAACCTAAATACTTAAGAGAATTCTTCTGCCACTTTGCTGATTACAATATGTAGAATAGTGAAAAGTTAACCTCAAAAAGGAAAGGGTATCCCTCTATTTATAGCTAGCAGTAAATGGGCCCTAATACAATGTAAGAAAAGCCCTTCTAGAAAAACCCTAAAATGGATAAGGTACGCATCCGTACGGTCTGACACCCGTCTTTGTTGTCGCCTTAGCCGCGAATGATTAGACGAGTCGTGGCCTGCCCCATAACTGATTACCCGAACCTATACTGAACGCGTTCTCTTTAAGCTCAGTTTTTTTGTGTTAAGTAGAATACCTTCGGTGTTGATGCAAAGTCGAATATACTCTCGACCCCTCGGTTCTCGTTCCTATCGGTGGATATGACTTTATTCATGGACGGCTGTAACCTTTCCCCCGGTTCCTATTGGACACAAGTTGATCCGTTTTTTACTGTATACAACTTTCAAAAAGAAAAGTGGACAATTAACTATATGGGATGGAGAGAATAATATCTAAATTTTAATTAAAGATAGTTTAATCAAAATATGTATTTTTTTTCTTCTAGAATTTAGTATTTTCTCAAAAAGCATGCTAAAGGCTAAGTTAATTGATATGATCCTAGGAAGCTCATGGACGATTATGAAGGCTAAAATCTGCGTTAGAGCTTTGGATGTGTATTTTCGTGCCACACACTCTTGGAAGAGGAAGATGGGACCTTTGGAGCCCATTGAGCAAGCCACAAGGGTGTGGATGATTGCTTGGAAGAGACATGGAGTGAAGGCCCATTGATTGAAGCCACACAAAGTGGCTAGAAGTGCAAACATGGCTAGAAGTGCAATTCGTAGCTAGGAATACAATTCGTGGTTAGGAGTGCAAATACAAGGCTATGATTGCAATTCAAGTGAAGTCAAGTGAAGAAGAGCCCATATGAGTTAATTTGTGCAAAGTGCCACTTTAGGGCCTTTGTTGTAATTGGCTTAGTATAAATCAACTACTTAAGTCTTCATTTCAACTTCGCTTGAGATTTATGATGGCTATGCAGCCGTAATCATACATGGAGTTTAGGTTATTTTAGGATTTATTTAGTTTTAGGTAGTGGGTGGATTCATAGCTCTTACTCGAATCTCTCTTGGATAATCTAGGATTAGATTTTCATGTATGAGTTTAAGTCACTTCTTCCTTCGATTGAATTCATCTTAGATTGTTGATTAATAGATGTAGGTTTCCTTTACTATGTTGATTAGTCACAATTATATTTGATTAACTCCCTTCTTTCTTCTAAATCTCATCTCATTTTCTTCTATTCTCACCTCCAAATTTCTATTTATCTTAATTTCTGCATTTTTTGTTTGATTCGGTGTTTATCTCAAGCCGAATCGTTTCATGAATACTTATTTTGAACCAAAGAGAAAATGATTTATATAAAAAAGAAATCACCTTTATAGAAAAGGTTATATGGAAATCAGGTGAATATAAGTCTCGCGCCATATGCTTACCATCTTTTGTGCTTACTAGCTTGTTCCGTTTCAATTTTCTAAATTTATTTTAAAAAAGTATTTTTCGCAAAAATTATGCACATTTTTTTGTCAGCACATTAGTTATTTATTATCACTTTTTAACATTTTTATTCATACATATAATTATTTACTTATAAAAATAACTTAAGTATACTCATTTTGTTTTAATTTATATGATGTAGTTTGACTACGATCGAACGACAAGAAAAAACGTGAATATTTTGCAACTTGTAATATTAAATATGTCAAAATATTTGTGTGACTATCAAAACTTATCATTAAAGGTATTACTAAATATTTAAATTATATTATTTCTAAATTCTATAAACATCAGACTTTTTATAATAAATTAATAAAAAGTAATGTTATTTCTTTAAACGAAAGAAATCCTTTTCATTTACTTTTAATCAGTTATGTTAAACGGACTCGTAATATTTGGACTAAAATCTTAAATTTTGTTCTAAGTAGAAAGGAGGCTTTTAACTGTGCCGAAACAGTTGGCGTGGGACCTACTTTTGCTGAGGAAAGGACTAAAATAAAAAGTCTGAACTGGGGGACTTGGAGATTTGGATTTCTTTTTTATTACATATATAAATAAATGTTGTAGGGAATGCTTATCCAATCACCACCGCTATCCTTAAATCTTTTTTATTCTTTTGTTTTTGGTCACACTCTCTATCCGCTATATTCGGCGAGTCAGCAACTTGCTTATCCTATTTTTCTTCTTTCCTTTTGTTGCCGTTTTTAGTGACAGCTCTTCTTATCCAATTCATCAATTAGGAAGATGTCGGTACTCGTTGCTGCCTCATCTATATCTATATCTATATTTAACATAAAGCTGGATAAATAAAGTAACATCTCTTCTCAAGCACAAGATTGATATTTATTTTTATTTTTAAATTTTTTTGAATTTTTCCTATCTTTCCATCATTTTCTAATTAAAGAATTAATCATATAATGCCTTAGTTATTGAGATTCATTAAACACTAATTAGTAAAATCATTTAATATCATATCGGTTACGGAATAATTTCACACCAATTACGGATTGTATTTATGTTTACCATGTAAGTTTCAAACATTGAGAAATATCATTTATCTTTGTTCTCTCTCTTTCTTCTTCTTTTTCTTTTTTCTTTTTTGCTTTCCCCCCCTCTTTTATTGGTTTCTTTTCCTCTTCCCCATCATAATTAATTGTTGTGCATTTAGAGAGGGTAATAAAGAGTTGAAACAGAAAGGATAATTTTATTGTTGTAATTGGGAGATGAAATGAAAAATTGTAATGGTGTCAACAACTTAGTGCAATCAACACCAATTAAAAAAACAGTATAAAAATTAGGCCAGAGAACACATGATCGAAAGGTCATCGAACAAATAATTTTTTGCATGAATATAATAGTTACTCCCAAACTGATCATCGCAAGAAGAACAGAAATGCAACAGGTAAATTGAAGAATCAAAATTTTAATTTATTTCTATGAACAAATTCATTAGAATAGTACCTGTGTGGGTTTGACCCTTTTTATTTCAATAGAAATCGTCACAACATTTAACAAAATAAGAACTAAATCTTATTTCTCCAAGGATATCAATAAAATGGAAATAAGAAGTCATCAGGATCTCCTTTGAAGCTGTATTCTTGAAGCGTGGGATGATGCTCAACATAAAAGTGTGAGTTCCTTCTTTTCTACTCTTTTAATTTATAGCAAAAGTGTGTAGTATTGAAATGGTTATTGAGGAAAATGAGCAAATTTATGAATTTTCTTTGGAGGAGAGATTAGTGTGATGATTGGACAAGAATGGGGAGGAAAATGCGGTGGATCGCAATGGTTATAGGAAGTGAAATGCAAAAGTAAATCCCATAAGTTCCAAATTGTGTTTCCTTTTGTTTTACTTTCTTTTTATTCAACCACCTTTCTCTCTATGTGTTTTTAATTTGACATTTGAAATAGGAAAAAAGCTATAAAAGTACATATATTAGAGTTTTAAATTTTAAAAAAAAAATACACACTAATATAGAAAGAAACTAAAAGGCGTAATATCATAAGAGTAGATGAAGTACTAAGACTGTAAGGAAAAAAATAGATGAAACAATATTTTGTATCATGTAGGAGTACTACATCTATATTCTATATATAATCTATGAACACAAAAAACAAAAAAGTTTATAGTACCTCTGTTTGAAAGATCACTCAAATTTATAATCGAGATGCACAAAATGTAGGTGATACAGTTTTCGTTAGAAAATATGTACGAGATAAAAGACGCAATAATTATCATCAAGCTCACATTTACATCATCCGAATATCAAAAAGTACTGCTTAGAAAGAGTTTGCATTTCATAAATCTATAATTAGTATTTTTTGTTCTCTTAACCACGCGGCGCGAAGCGCGGCACAATTCACTAATTAATCCATAATACGATATTCTCCTTACTATTTACGCAGCCCCCCTCACTTATTAAGTTTTTTTACTTCGAGCTATTTTACATTAATATTACTGCTTTGGTAGACGATTTAAACGTTAAACACTTTATTGCACTTCATATTTACACTAAAGTAACAAATAATCCCTCCCTTTCAATTTATGAGAACTTATTTTCTTATTAATTCGTGCCAAAAAGAATAACCCTTTCTATATTGGAAAACAATCTATCTTGATGCAATGATTTATAGTCACACAAAATATATGTGACTCATTTAATCTGCACAAGTTTAAAAAGCTTCTTTCTTAAATTACGCAAGCCCGATCAAATGGATTCACATAAATTGAAACGGAGGGACTATATTATGTTAAGTATTATTAATTTTATTTACTTTAACCATAACTAATTTATCTGTATTTTCATTATATTTTTCTTAACCATAGTTAATTTATTTGCATTCTAACCTTATTTTAGCTTAATCATGATAATTATAAACACCGGATGTGATTCTTTTTTTTACCATTTATAAACTCTTTTTAGTCCTAATCAACGTCAAATTGGTCACTATATTGATTGCATCTTCTATTAGAGTCTAGCCCTTCTTTCTTCAATTTATATCTTATAAAAAATTTTAATAGATCGAAAGTCTGTCAAGACACTATTCAACCCCACCTCCCTCTAGTGTTTAAGTGGTGTGCAAAAATAGCACAAGCATATAGAAAAAATATAGGTTTGAGTAGCAGTAGTAGAAGTTTTGTTTTAGAAGCTGAAAAAAATAGTCTTCCTATGTAAGCATTTTTAGAACTTTAGCCAAACACAAATTACTGCTCTGATATTGAAAAAGTATTTTTCAAATTGATTAGCCAAATATCTATTGTTCCCTAATGATAACCTTGTGCATTCATTCCTAAGATTCAACTTCACTGTGTACCGCTCAGGTGTAGGATTTTAATCTCAGTAAATGCCCTTTCTTCATCGAAAATTAACAAAAATTTATGTCGAAGCAGCATGTATATGTTACATGAATTTCTTTAGAGGCAAGTATTTGGGTCAAAGGCTGAAAGCAGGCAAATAAATGGGACCAGTAATGACTTAACTGCATCTTGCAAAAGCCCACATAGAAACATGGGCCTAAAGAGGCTTGTAGACGCTGTAGCAGGCTAATCTCAACGGCTAGTTTCTGTAGCATTGCTCTAACGGTCGCATTATTTGCCCCTTTTCTCCTATAAAAATATTATTATCTTCACCTCATTTACAATACCTTTCTAATACTCAATACAACCAGCAATAAGGAAAGCCAACTTTCGGCCACCCAGAATCAATAATCTGCTATTTTCTTGATCAAAACAATTGCATTAATGGAGACTCCAACATCAACAAGAAGAGTAACAAGATCACAAATCCTTGCTGCTTCTAACAGTACTAACAACACTTCTATGTCAAGTGAGTTCATCTAATTTTCTTGTATAACAAAGTTTCTTGAACTTTCTGTCTCTTCCAATATTAATATCTTTTTTTTTTTTTTAATTATTATTATTTCTTTCCTTCTCTTGTTCAGAGATAAATAAAGAAACTGAAAAGAAAGAAGTGACCGTGAAATCAGCTCTCCTTGATATAACAAATGGCTCACCTATTGTTGGGCTAGCCACTGGAATTTTGGAGACCCCATCATCTGCAGTGTCCAGGAGTACTCAAAGGAAAAAATGTTGTACTCCAGGATCAGGGGAAGCATTGTTGAGAGGTCAAGTGAAGAACTTGTTGCAAATGGTTGAAGAAGAAGCTGAAATCTCCAAAATCTCATTGGAAAAAAGGCCTAATTTCTTTCATGTCCGTGGCATTGTTAATTCTCCAATGAATCTTCTTGCTCCAACTCCTGCAAATACACCTCTCATGGATCTCTTTGCCAATGAGGTGCTGCCACCTGTCACGGCATCCCCTGTAGAAGACAAGTTTGTCATCTCTCAGGTATAAGAAATAGTGTTTACCTGATTTCGGTTCTGGCTTTGAAAAAGAACAACCGTCCTGGACTTTGAAACTTAACATTATCCTGAAATTTTACTTGTAATTTTAAAACTCCACGACAGTGCCTATTTTACCACTATCTATTGTTTTGATAACCAAAATAAATTTTTACCTACTATCTGTTACACTTTTTTAATGTAAAAAATTATAGCAAAAAATGACCCCTTGAACATTCACTCCCATTCTTTTGATGATAAAAGAGAGGAGTAAACAGAATGAAGGGTGATATTTTCTTCAGTTACCTTGATTTTTTGTTTGATATGAGTATTAAACATTTGAACTAATCTCTTATGTATATTGCAGATATTGAACAAGATGATGTTTGAGGGGAAGAAGCAAGAGAGTGTTGAATCTGAGACTAGTAGTAATATTACAAGGTCTCTATTGCTGGATTTTTCTGACAAGTCAGAATCATCAGTTTGTTCCTCTATTTTCACATACCAAGCAAAAGAAGAAGAATGTGATGACAAGTATGAAGAAATTGATGAAGATGGAGGAGTAGCAGTTGATGAACTATGTGAAGCAATTAGCAATATCAATGTTAATGGCGGAGGACAGAAATTTGCTGGCAAGCGCACCAAGTTTGTGTACAATAGTGATGATGAATTTGAAGGAGTGGAGGAGTTTTCAGCTTCACCAGGTGTGTTGCAATTGAAGGGATTGCCTACTCCTAAAGGAAAGCACTTGCGTTTCCCTGAAGAAAACTGAATGACATTGTTTACTTTTTGCTGTTATGGTTTCTGTGAAAACACCAAGAGCTAAGGTGTTCCATTATTACATTGATTCTGTAAGTTTTGGTTCATATTTCATTTGGACCATTGAAATAATTCAAATATGATATCTTTCCAGAATATCTCTCTCAAATTCCATATTTGTATCTTCCTGAAACTGCGTTTGGAAAAGAAAGGAAACTGCTTCATGAAAACTCTACTAAACTGAAGTGTGTTAAGAAGACCATAAAATGTTCCTTTTGTGACAAATATGCTTTGCAGGAAGTTTGCCAAACGTGTGCTTAAAACAAAGTGTGTAAGTTGTTAGTGTTTTTCTTTAATAGATTTACAAAGTTAATATTTAAGCAAGT
This sequence comes from Lycium ferocissimum, assembly GCF_029784015.1. Lineage (NCBI taxonomy): Eukaryota > Viridiplantae > Streptophyta > Magnoliopsida > Solanales > Solanaceae > Lycium > Lycium ferocissimum. Next base: position 30,126,607 of record NC_081343.1, on the reverse strand, counting down.
AACTTGGAGAAAGTTTTAAGATTCTCTATTGAGCTGAGCAAGTAAAATTCTGAAGTGTGTTAAGAAGACCATAAAATGTTCCTTTTGTGACAAATATGCTTTGCAGGAAGTTTGCCAAACGTGTGCTTAAAACAAAGTGTGTAAGTTGTTAGTGTTTTTCTTTAATAGATTTAAGCAAGTAACTTGGAGAAAGTTTTAAGATTCTCTATTGAGCTGAGCAAGTAAAATTCTGCCTTCATTCCTTATTAGACTCATACTTCATTAATCAGACGAGTAAAGAATGTTGCCTGAAACATTGTTTCATTTAAGAATGGACGACAACAGAAGAAGGAGATACAATAATTATTATGTCTGAGATGAAGAAAGTGAAAGTAGTTTTATGAGTTCAAGAGTTCCTTTGTTTCTATAAACTCCGACAATATTGGGTGATTTACAAGAATGCGCCATCTAGAGTTTGTTTGCCCCATGAACAAGCAGGGGTAAAAAATTTAAAGATCACCCATTTTCCGAGGTATAATGGGTGTAAGTAATATCTTGAACTTACTACTCCCAATTGGCAAATTCTTCCAGCTAAGGCATCTTTCATTTCCAATTTCATCTGTTCTCTCTTCACCATCTAATCATAAAAAAATGCATTAAAACAAAAAATCAATACTAGCCCAAAATGTATCAAAGGTAGACGTCTATCTCAAAGAACTGAAATATTAGTAGCCCAAAATCATCATTTGTTCATTTCATTAAGAGCCAATCCGTCTCCATTGTATGCGTATAACTGTCATTCCTGCTAGTAGAATTACATCATATGAATTGAACTGCTTCACCAATACACAATCAAGTTATCTAGATTGACCTTTTATTACCAAAGTTGCATTGTTGAAGTATGAATAAGACGAATCTCCAAGCAGCAAATTAACACGGAAACTCGAAGATCACACATCGAGCCTAAATCCGATTCATCCATCTCTAGATTAAAAAAACCATTCTTTGCAACCCACAACTTAATCTGACACCCCATTCAAATTTAACACATGGTTTGTAGTTGTTCTTGTGTAGGAATTCAACTCCAAGCGGATTAAGCTTCTTCTTCTTCTTTTTTTTTTTTTTTAACATAGGAATAAGCTTCTTTTTAGAAGACATCCGTACAATGAAGTGGAAAATAGGCAGCAAAAACTCGAGGAGAAAATATGAGAAGACACCAATACCAACAGCTGCCATAATTGCAGAGGATGATGGACCAACCCGCATAGTCATGGCATGCGTTTAATTATTATCTATATAAACCCTGACTCTTCACCTATCTACAGGTCCTTGTCGATTTCGATCCATGTACCATGGCATTCGATTCCTCTCAAGTGATATCTTTACTGTTTCCTTATTCTCTTCTCGTCTTCCCAACTGTTTTCTCGTAGAATGCCATGGTTCAGAGGATCTTGATTTATGATATCTATCTGCTTCATAGGATAGTGGCCGGAGATCTAGTAAATCCTCCTCAGGAACATATCCAATTGGTCTTCTAGATTTATCCATTCTCCTAAATGTAATTGATATTCTGTGCATTGTAAAAGGTTACTGAGATGTTGGCGTCTTAAGCGAATAGTTGACAGAAGATTAACCAACAAAGAAATTAAAGTCAGTATATACCTTTTAGTAGGAACAGCTAGCACACAGTGTTTAGCGACATCTGCTCCATTCCCATTCAAGACAAGTACAGACCTGGAGGAAAGTTATATCACAATTAATAGTCTTTGAAATCATGCAAAGACAAAGGTAAAACTCGGTAGACTTACCCCATTGGCAAGGGAATTGCAAATGCACCGGCAAATTCACCAGGACCTACAGTTTTCAAGTTTGATCCAAACAATATATTACACTCGCTGAGGAAAGAAACAGTACAAAATGGACGAACAAAATCATGACTGTCGATATGAGGTGGTATGCAATCCCCCTCTTCATATATATTTACAATACAGCTGTCTGGAACACAATCTGGAGGCAACACATGCCATTTTACAAGCCTTCTAATCATGTTCTTAAGAAGATCAGGCAATGGATCAACAGTTTCACTCTTGACAATCCCTGGGGGGTTGCCTTTCCTATCCTGCCATAAAAGAAAAAAAAAAAAAATCAATTATCGTCATACCTCTACATTCCCCTGTTTTAAGTGATTCACTCATATCTGTTACAGCCTTATTTAATAAGGTCAAAAATAGAGCGAAAAAGGTAAAGCATACAGGCCATAATTCTGAGCCTATCCACTTTTTTCCTTCCGTCTCCCCCTCCACTTGGAGCTGGGGGAGGGAGAGATTAGGATAATTTCAAGATTGTCGAAGACTTACTGTTGCATAGTTGTAACAACAACCAAATTGGATTGTCACACGTCCCTTGCCCTTCATCCATTTCTTTGGTGCTGTATAAGTTCGCTCGAAAAGAATCAAAACAGGCAGGTTAATGCATGCCAGTGCATGAGATTAATAACTGAAGTACAAAACGTATGGGTATGGAAACATAAGGAGGACAAAGTTGAACCTCATCAATCTGATTGAAGAAGAAACAAAGTACCCAAAAATCATTATGATAAATCATCAGAAGCGGAATTAAGATTCAGAAGTGAAATTTGAGGCGTAGACAGAGCATAAATCATTTGTGCAAAATTCACGAGCCTTAACAAAGTAACCACACAGTTCAAGTCTTCCTAAAATTTATGCCTCAAATTTTTATTTGATTTTATTTCCTATATTCATGCTCAACAACATTCTGGATTAGCTTATCTGGTATCTTTTCAATCAGGGAGCACTTCCTAAGGTTTAACAAGAAAAACTACTACGCCATTTTCATATCTACCTCAAATCGAAAAAAGCATGAGCAAGTTTTCTCTGGTTCATCATAAAGCACCTGAATGCGACCGTAAAAATGATTCGCAGAATTAATAAGGAAAAACTAACCTTTTAATTGTCCACACTTCCCCATCTCCTCAAGTTTCTCGACAAATTTAACTATCCTATTTTGCTCAGCCGTGCTGAAGACACCAGTATGTAGCTCCAAGCCGTCAAGTGCATTCACAATTTTCCCATTAACCCTCTCCAAACAAATGAAATCCTTTTTCCTCTTCACATTACAAAACCGGATGTGCTCTCTATGCTCCCTTGACAAGTCCATTATTGGCTTAGTCTCCTGTATAGAAGTTTCCTCTTTCTTCACACCATTCCAATTACTTAACTGGCTACTCGACTGACTAATCTCCTCAGCATCAAGGTCATCCTCCTGATCCATATCTGCCCATGACATTTTCATGCTCGGGCTTGCTGCAGGTCTGGATGAGCTGAATGTTTTACTTCTCGATGCCTCTTTAACAGGTCTTGATGAGTGATCGTCACCACCAACATAACTATCTGATTTGTTCCTGCGCGCCAATGCCTCATCAAAAGGCTCCTGCCGATTTGCCCCGTCTTCCCAACTACCCAATGAGTTTGTATCTGCAGTATCATTTAAGTCAGCACAATCTTTCCAACTGTCAAGTGAGCGATCTTCACCACCTACATAACTATCTGATTTGTTCCTCGGCGCAAATGCCTCATCAAAAGGCTCTTCCACATCTGCCTCATCTTTCCAACTTCCCAATGAGTTTGTATCTGTAGTATCATTTAACTCAGCACAATCTTTCCAACTCCCAAGTGAATTTTTGTCACAATTGTCAAGATTTCCATTACAGCCATTTGAATAAGGAAGTTCTGGAGTCAAAACTGTGAAATTCTCTTGTTGCTTCAATTGTTCTGCATCACCAACAGGTTCTGCAGTCGTACCAACGAACTCTCTGATTCTTTATCATAATCCACAACATAACAATGAAAAGATAATTCGCTATACCACATCATTATCCACCTAAGAAACTTCTAGCTTTCACAATATATCAACACATTATTCACTATGTTGAGCCAACATGCTGATTCATATGACGTCCCACATGGACATCCGAATTGGTTGGTAAAGGGTGTTGGTCTCCACATATTGTGTTGAGTTCTTCAATTAGATGTGCAAGTTCTTTCATATAGTATCATAGCCAACATTAGTTACTCATGCTTCCACACCCAGTCCCCACTAAAGTCCTGAACTGAAACAGGGTTATACATGCAAGAAAGCATTATATTATATCATGTCTCACGGAGGTATATAAAGACATTACGATGAATTTATAAAGACATTGAACTACTTCACCCATTGACTAGAACACTCTAGGGCTACAAAGATACTTACTAAATCATTACCACTACATAAATCTTGGTTGAATCTTTAGGCATAAATCTAGGTTGAATCTTTAGGGTGTGTCTAGTATGGAAAATGTTTTCCAATTTTCCCATGTTTGGTCGGTCAAAATATTTTGAAAAACATTTTCTCCAGAAAAAAAAGTTCCTCAAAAATGAGGAAAATGAATTCCCTAATGAAAGTAGGGAAAGCAAGTTATAAGTGATTTGCAAGTTTGTCTCCTCCCCGCCCACCCAATGCCCTACCCCTTGACCATGCCACCCCATCCCACCCCGTAGTGTTTTGCTAGATTACTTATAAATGCTCTTAGTATAATAGGAGTATTTGTTTTTGCTAACTTACCAAAAGTAAGAACCTCATTGGTTTTCCAAGAGAACATTTTCCTTCATACAAAACACACCCTTACCCTCTGTTTGGATGGTTGTTTCCTGTGGTTCATTAATGTACAGTATGGTATGGTACAATATGGTGTTGTATTGTATTGTACTGTATTAATTAACACAATGTTTGAATAGACTGTATCGTTTGTTGTGGTTTAATAACATTTGTATTGTTTGGTTTGACTGTATGGTCCTGCATAATAACTTATAAGTTTACTAAAATACACTTAACTCTTAATTAGAAATTAATTTATATATATTAATAAAACTCAGGTAAAGAATAAAATAGGAATTTTAAGAAATAATTAGGTAGTGGGTGGGGGTGGTGGAGGGGTAGGTGGTGTGAGGTGGGTGGTTGTGGGATGAGGGTGGGGGTAGTGGCTGGTAGGGTGGGGGTGGGGTTGGGTGGTGGTGAGAGGTAGTGGGTGGTGGAGAGGTGGGTGGTTGTGGGATGAGGGTGGGGGTGAGTTGTTGTGGGGTGGGGTTGGGCAGTGGTGAGGGGTAGTGGGTGGTGGTTGGGGTGGTGGAGATGGGTGGCAGAGGAGTGGGGTAGTAGGGGGTGGGGTGGGTGGTGGGGTGGGGGTGAGTGGCGGGGGTGGGGTGGGGTGAGAGGTAGGGTGGGGGTGAGTGGTTGGGTGGGGTGGATGGTGGAGGGTGGGGTATAATGGAGAAATAAAATACGTAACCACTTAAAAACTACCAAATTGGTGGTTACAAAAATTGGGACTTTTCATGGTTATATAATCGTGGAATGAACGCGGGTTACAACACCATACCACATAATTTTAAGAACAATGGAAACAAACATGGTTTCATAAAAACCATACATTAATGAAACACGGGAAATCACCATCCAAACAGGGGGTTAGTCATCGAATAACCGAGCGTGTCTAATCCCAACTACAACATTCATTATAAGCTTATCCGCTCCTAACCTTGGTAGACAGGATTACCCGACATCCGAGCTTGTGGGTGGTAACAGGCCCAACTTAGCATTAAAAAAAAAAAAAAAAAAAAAAAAAAAAAAAGAATGAAATTTAAAAAACAGAAAATCGTAATAGGGTCTCAAAATTCTTGTTTTTACTTTCTCCAAACACTCGAATTCTTTCTGCACAAAAAAAGAGGAAAACCCAAAAGCTAGAGACTTTACACTTGTGTGTATTGAGGTAAAGCACAAAAAGCTGTGAAACTAATGCATATTGTGTCTATCAGTTAACGAGGTACGTACATTACCCAATTGCTTACAAATTGAAAAGATAGAAAGAGAAAATACCACGGCCGAGTGTACGGATACGATGGAAAGCGTATGGGTACAGCTGTGGCAAAGGTCACGGGACAGAAAGGGCAGCCAATTAGTTAGAAACTCAGCTGCGATTTGGAGTTCCTCGGCGTTGTAGTCGAGGAGAAAAGGGCCTTTTTTGCTGCTTCCTTGGTGGTCCAGCATGGCCGCGAGTTGACTCAGGGAACCGAATGTGCGAGTCAGATGTATTATAGTAATGGGAATCTTTTATTTAATGTTTTCAGCTTTACTAAAATATTACTACGACGTATATTTACTAGAAAGAGGGTTTTGGGAGTGTTATTTACAAGAACTAGAAAGGGGTGTATTTGTCATTTCATATCTATTATATAGAAGCCCCGTAAGGGGACGAACACAGCAGCCCATGGTTGTACCATGGGCTTTAAAAATTGTACCCGCATTAAATTCTTGTACCATGAGCTATATAATTTGTACACTTTATCCAACTATTTTTATATCCAGTATACGTCATAGCATTTACTTAATATTATTCCCTTCTCATGTGTAGGCGTATGCACTTTAAATTTAATTCTCCGACATATTTATTTTCTTCGTGCACTTTTACTTATTCACTTTTGACTTTTCGTGTTATAACTGAATATTTATTCTCTTCTCATCTATAGACATATGCAGTTCAATTTTAATTCTTCTACACAAATTTAGTTCCCTTCCCGCACTTTTACATGTTCACTTTTGGCTTTTTACATTCTTATAGAAAATGTACCAAAAGCTATATGACTTGTACACTTTATTCAATTATTTTTATATCCCACGTAAACATATGTCATAATACTTAATATTTATTCTCTTCTCATGTATAGACATATGCAATTCAATTTTAATTCTCCTACGTTCACTTTTGGCTTTTACATTTCTATTATATATAAGCGGCTTGGGGGACGAACACGGCTCCCCAAGCTTGTACCAATAGCTTCACGAATTGTACCCACATTAAATTCTTGTACCATGAGCTATATAATTTGTACACTTTATTCAACTATTTTTATATCCCATGTAGACATGTGTCATAATACTTAATATTTCTTCCCTTCTCATGTATAGACGTATGAAATTTAATTCTTCGACACATTTATTTCCTCCGTGCACTTTTACTTGTTCACTTTTGACTTTTCGTGTTCTAACTGAATATTTATTCTCTCTCGTATGTATAGACATATAGTTCAATTTTAATTCTCCTACACAAATTTATTTCCTCCATGCACTTTAATTTGTTCACTTTTGACTTTTCACATTCTTTGAGAAGTAATAAATCTCACATGGATATATGCCACAGTGCTGAATATTTATTCTCTTCTCATGTACACATGTGTGCACTTCTATTTTAATTCTCCGACACATATTTATATCCTCCGTGCACTTTTACTTGTTCATTTTGACCTTTTACGTTATTTAAGAATTAATAAATGAAGTACTCCTTCCATTCCATATTACTTTTAAATACATTACTATATCCGATTTTCACGTTCTTTAAGAATTAATAAATAAAATACTTCTTCCGTCCCATGTTACTTGGCCACATTACTATACTTCGACTTTTCACGTTCTTTAAAAATTAATAAAAATGAAATTCTTCGTCCACATTACTTGGCCACATTACTAAAAATATATGTCTATTTTTCTATTCTATATTTATCTTCTTTTCTATTTCTATTATCCCCGTTTTTCTTCTTTGTCAACACTTTAAATGTGAAGAGAGGACGAACAATAACAATGCAAATTTGTACCAAAAGTTATTTTAATGCTCCTACACATAACTTGTTCACTTTTGACTTTTCACGTTCTTTGAAAATTAATAAATAAAGTATATATTTTATCATAATATCCATATTTATTGGTATATAGTCTCAATAGCCTCAGAAAATGATTTGAAAATGAATAATTAATGTTAGGGGTAAAATAAGAAGAAGATTTTTTTTTTCCGTGATTTTTTTCCTTGATATGTTAACGTCGACAAGTAAAAATAAAGGAAGGGAGTGACATTTATCCCCGTTTTCCTTCATTGTCAATACTTTACTTATTTACTCTCCTTTGTAGTCTCTGATTATTATTTCTTTACATTTATAAAATGTATTACTTTATATTTTCATTTCAAAATTAAAATTTGGTGATTAATGATATAACATATATCTTTCTAATTTTGATTTCTTTGTAAAAATTAATATTAATTTAATAAAATATTTTAATCCAATACATACAACAAAATGGTTCTTATGTTTGGATCCGAACGCTACTTAATTGAAATGGATATCAACTGTTCAGTATACATATAAAATATTGAAGAATTTAAAAGAAAAATTTAGAACCAAAATATTTATTTTCCCTCATATTCTTACTAATTTTCTTTTACATCAATGAACAACTTTCATTGTCATGATAATGATAAAAAGGTCCGACTATTTCCATCTCAAAGACTTTTAATTACAACTAAAGTGATAGTACATAAAATACATTTTGTATATATAATAACAATTAGAATGTTTTTAAAAGTTATTTTCAAAATACAAACCTTAAAGACTGGCTAATTAAAGCGAATAGACATGTTCGCCCCGTGCATCGCACGGGCATGTGTTGCTAGTATTTACTAGAAAGAGGGTTTTGGGAGTGTTATTTAAAAGAACTAGAAAGGGGTGTATTTGTCATTTCATATCGGGCAAATCGAGGAGGCGTGTGAGCTTTTCCGAGCAGGGGCGCTAGCCAATGAGTGTTTTATAAGGAATTTCCATTTAAAATTTGAAAGAATTGTTATAAAATAATAAAATTAAAATGCAAGAGAACATATAAGAAAGGGACTTGAAGATTGATATTACTTCTTTCACTTCTGTGTATCTTCCATAGGACATGAGTGGTCCTATTTATAGGAAAACTAATTCAGTAATACATTTGGTGATCACCAACTAAAAGATAACTAACATTTGGTGATCACAAACTAAAAGATAACTTACTTTGATGATCACTAACTAAAAGATAACTTACTTTCGTGATCACCAAAGTACTTGAATGATACATGGACATTCATTATTAAATATTATTTACAACACTCCCCCTTGAATGTCCATTAATAGATAATGTGCCTCATTAAAACTTTACTAGAAAAAAGCTCAGAGAAAAAAGTCCCAGTGAAGGAAAAGAGTACACATATCTGGGCAGAATACACTTTGATAGTCGCCTCATTAAAAATCTTTACCAGAAAAACCCAATTGGGACAAAAACCTTGGTTAAGGGAAAAAGAGTGCAGCGCGTATTTTACTCCCCCTGATCAAAACTTCACTTGCTGCCTCGGAGACGACGCATTCCAATTTTGTATCTCAAATTCTCAAATGTTGAGGTTGGAATGTTTCAATGGACAGATTCGCCATATTATCAATCGAGCGAATTTATTGAATATTTATTTCACATTCTGTTGAAGATTGTGTCTGAAAAAGAAATCTAACAAAATGATTTATCCTGTCTCCTTTGATATATCCTTATTTCGAGTGAGCTATGCAAGCTTCGTATAATATTATTGGAATCTTCATCTCCAAATAAATATCGCATGATTGCCGAATGTGCTGAGGCATTGATCTCAGCCAGATACATTCCTCACACGCTCACATAATTTGTTTGAGATCTAACTTTATAGAGATCGAATGAATGTCCTGCATTTCATAACCAACAAATCTTGATAATATTGGTTAGAATCAATAAATTCATATCATTATTTGATTCATCCGATGTCTCCACAAATAAAAGTGAAATTTTTCGTATCTTTCCTGCATATCAATAAAAACATTATCTCATGGATAGTAATAGCAGGATACGTCAGTGCATCAATTGCACTAAGACATGGTACTTTCTAACCATTTTCGTGAGATCCAAAATTAATCTTTCTTTATGTTAAGCGATCTTACAGCCATTGGGGTACTCAATGGAATTGCTTTAAGGCCTTTTCAATCCTTTAAGAATTTTCATATAAACTTCACTGTCTAGCTAGACATGAAAATATTTCAGTATACGCATTCAAGTTTTTCATGTACTGCCAGACTATATGAAACCTCATTACATCCACCACAGGAGAACACATCTCCGTACAATAATGTCAGGACTTTTGCGAAAACCTTTATACCACAAGGCACGAGCCATATTTTATATCTTACGGATTAATAATTCATTTCACTTTTCGCTCAAAATTTTCTTTACACCCCACTAACATTATATCTTCAAATGTTTGGACTATATATCCAAAATATTTCATATTTATCACGTGAAATCAAATATACTTGAATTGCGTATTTTCATTTGGCCAATCATCTATCTGTCCACATTTCTTGAAAGATTTGAATTTAAGATCCTCGTTACCATTTATAATGTTGAGCGCTACATTATATCAAAGATGCCGTCGACGGTCATTTGATATCGGTTCCCATGCGACATAACTTATTGAGATCTCTTCATTTTTCATCATTTTCAGGTACCTGAACCTTTCCCAAAGTTTCATGAAGTGTTATGTCGTGGTGCTCTTTTAAAGCACTTACCTCATTATTATGGCCATCTTGATCATTTGCTCCTCTCCTTCTTCAAGGAGATTTACCTTTGGAACCGATTAGTCTATCACGCTTCAGGCGTGCCATAGACTCTATCCTTCAAGGATTTTAATTCTAGTAGGAGCATTTGGTACCGAATATGATTTTCACTTTGATCAAATGCGCCGGCGCTAGCTTGAATTATATTTTAATCGAGGATCATACTAGTGATAATTCATTATATATATAATTTATTTTTCCAGCTGCTTATCATCTCTCCTCCTAATGTTAGGAAATCTAACATTTACCCCCAACCTTACTTGGGGACCCATCTTTATGCGTCATGGTGGAGCAATTGAATCATATACCACACATTCACATTTTTATATGGGAATTATTTGGTTCCTGACCTTGAACCAATTGTAATAGGGGAACCTTGTTGGCTTGATGCATACAAGCTGCTACATATTAAATAATACATATCATATCAAAACTTTGTTTGGGAGATTTGTTCTCATAACCAATTGTTTAGCAATTAATTGGAGGCATGCAATTTCTGCTAAACTAACTTGGATGTAAACCAGCATTATCAATATAATTTCATAGTTTGGAACCATGCTCTTAATTTAACAATTTGAGCAAACAACCTTGCAATAACTAAACTGCAAGTTGATACCAAATGCACATGTGACCATAACATAGATACATCTATTAAAATCATATTATAGCGAACGGTCCACATGGCAGGTAAACGGGCCCATATTCACCTTTTTATTTTCCAGAATTATTGAGGGATTCAATGCCATCTTTAGCTGGTATAATGTTCAATTTATCACAAGAACAAGTAGCACAAGAGAATTCTTGAAGAAACTTTTATTTCTTCAATATATAATAATGTGAATTCTCAATTATTTTTGCATCACATTAGAACCGGAATGGCCAACCGGTCACACCAACTGATATTTATTTCAATAAACTTCTAGTTTACCATTGCATGTGATTCCATCATCATGCTCATATTTTTGTAGTACAAAGAGAAGGGAAGCAGGGTAACATTTCACATTTATATTTTTGACCCGTTATATGACTGTAGTAATATAAAGATATTAAATATTTCCATCATTTATAGTCTCAATATGAATGGACACTTTGGCGAATACCTTTGAAACTCAATAAGTTTCTTTGAGACTTACTACAGTATAATGCTTTCTTGATAATCAATTTAATTCCTCCAAAGTTGTAATAAACTGGCTCTTCCACAGCTCCCAATTAATTGTGTACTACCACATATTTCATAACACCATCCATATGGTGAACATATCCTTTAAAGGAGAAAATTATATCATTTCAGTCATGATCAAAATTATTATAGGCAAGATCTATTTCTTGCTTTAACCTTTTCCCTGTAATAATCATAATCGACAAGATGATCAATGACTATTCCACATTAACGATTTCTCTCAAACCTCCCCTAGAGGTGAATTGTGGTATTAACATATACATACATAAGCACATATTTATTCACATCTTTTATCATATCTTGCCATATTCACTTTCAAGAATCGGCCAGCATTCACGATGCTTATCATACATCACATTCTCTTCAGGGAACGAACTATAATCATTTGTATGTGCTTCATAAATTTTCATTATAAGCCTATTGTCATGCCTGAGAATTTATCATATTTATATGACCCACCTCAACATCGCTTTGAAGGTCAAGTGCGCCTCCACTTTGTATTCCTTTCTTTTGATGGAGGATTTATAAAATCTATTAAATTAGGTCGCACAACAACCGTATGCTCAATGACCTTTCATATCACATTGATGGCAAAAATTACCTTTTAAAGGACCATTTTGAGAACCCATAATGTTCTTCCCTTTTATAATTATCATAATGATGACTATTATTATTTTGTCCTTTATCACGCCCACGTTCATTCATGTAGCTACAACAAATATTTTGTCATCTTTTACACTTATCATATACTGCTACCACAATCACTTCGGGAAATGGAGCAAAGTCAGTGGGATGGGCTTCACAATTTTTTTTCAAGAGCATATTAATTTGCTCAGTCAACATCATATCATCAATATCGTGCATTAGGACTTAAACCCAAAGTCTTATTCATATAAAGGTGCTTTTAAGCCATAATGCGATGGGACTTGAGCCCAACCTTTTATATTATCATCATAGTGCACAGGGACTCAAACCCGATGTCTTATTCATATAAAGGTGTTTTTAAGCCATAATGCAATGGGACTTGAGCCCAACTTTTTATATTATCATCATAGTGCACCGAGACTCACTCTCGAGTCTTTTAAAATAATACCACTTTATAATTTTACGCATAACAATAAATACGTTTTACCAAGACATGAAATATACCAATTCATGTGGTCGAACATTTCTTGTAACCTGTATTACAGTTCAAAGTGGACCATAAAATCATGTCATAATATCTCTCGAAGTTTTCATATTGCTCTTCGGGAGCAATTTTGTGACATGATATAAATAATATTTCTCATATACATATCTTCAATTGTAGCCACAAATGTAACTTATGAAAATATTACCACTTGGTGGTTATGTATAAATGAATTTAATCATAACGATATTTAAGAGATATTATCACTTTTGGTGATCAAGTATTTCTTGTAAACTTTCATTCTTAGCCATTGGGATTACGAAATTAATATCATAATTCCTTTTAACAATATTGTTCTTCGAATAAAATTTGAGGCATAAATGATCCAACCAATTAGGTTCCCATGGACCCGATAAATCTAACGACTTGTGATAGCCGAGATATACTCCTTGTGAGGCCATCCTTATCATGTGAAAGCATGAGTTAAATAACTTAAAATATTGCATACCCGAATTACCTTTAGAGGTGATGAATTCTGCAGATGCTCGAAGGCAAATGTCATTCGCAAACAATTTTAAGATATTTTCATTGCATAACAAGTAAGAACCTCTTTCTAAATCTCATAATAGAAAAAAGGGTAATACTCCACAATCAAAATTCTTGTATTAGTGAAATAATCAATTTGGTTATCATGTTTACAGTAACTTCGTCTAACATCAATATGCATATTAGCGAATTAAAGCTATGCAGTGATCAAAGGACCTATATTTTATGTCGAGTAGTGCATAGTGTATATATATATATATATATATATATATATATATATATATATATATCATGGTGAAGCAATATGGTTTCTACCTTATATATATATATATATATATATATAAAAAAGAAATAGCATGAATAAGAATCTGAGAAAAGAAATTTTGATCTCGTACTTACTTTATCAACAAACCTCGAATAAAAGCATGATACTTACGGAAATTGCTTTAATCTTTTCAAAATCTTTGTCCAAGATGGCGAGTCTCGTCCGATAACGTGTTATAAAATAATAGAATTAAAATGCAAGAGAACATATAAGAAAGGGACTTAAAGATTGATATTTCGTTCACTTCTGTGTATCTTCCAACATTAACTCCTACCCACCAACCTTTCTTCTTCTTCAACCCCCCCGGGCCACACACCAGTCCATTTGAAGGGCAGTTCGTGCAATTGCTTCATTGTTTTTAAACGATGAAGAAAAGTACCCTCAACCCAACTGGGCAGTTCGTGCAACTTCATTGCTTCGGTGGTGGGGAAGGTCAAGGCACGAAGCCAGCTGGCGGTGGTTATGGAGGTGGCCGGAGGTGGCGGGGGGCGGGGAGTTCGGTTGGGGTGATTTAAGTGGGAAGGGGAAAGAGGAGCGGAGGTGGTGATTGGTGGTGGTAGAGGTGGCCGGGGCGGGGCGGGGGCGCGGGGCGGGGGGGAGGGGGGATTCGGTTGCCTAATTTCGGGGGGTGGGGGAAGAGGAGTGGGTGGGGGTGCATTTTTATTTTATTTTTTAATTATATATTATTTTTATTTTATTTTTTAATTGTATAATAATATATATATATATATATATATATATATATATATATCGAGCCGGACCAACCTTTTTGTGTTTTTCACTCTCTTATTTTTTTTTTTGCCACTTCATCATATGGGGTTGTATTTAATTAAGATGAAAGTTGTTAGGGGGGGAGGGGGGGGGGTATATAAATACAATTTAAGTTTAGTTACTAAAGTGAGTTTTCGTGCCAAGTTCAGGGGTGAAATGATGTCTTATATATATATATATATAAAACACCTGTCAAGCCTCTATGGGCATCCCATCGGATCATATCGGCCTATGTGGGCATCATCATCATCATGTGACCAACTGATCAGGTAGTAATGCGTATATAACACCGTCACCTTCCTCATACCCTATATATATAATACATAATATATGCGTATATAACGCCCGAGGGGTCATAGGTCTGTACATATATATATATATGAAATGTCTATGCAAGAATATGATAAGAGTACATCCTGGATCTGTCGGAGTGACATAACGTTGTTACACCTCTGAACATCGTTATGAGATAGCATTTTCATCAATAAGTGACTCTATGGTTCATACTGAATCTGAAGAAGGACTTATTAAAAACAATATTCTAGAACATGAAACAACATGGAGCATTCCTAGCTAGTAAGAATAAGATCATTATGGAGTAACGTTACGTTTACGTTCCATTCGTAAGGATCATGCCAAAAGAAGGAAAGTTAGCCTTAACATACCTCAAGTCGTCCAAGCAATCCAACAACGAGCTTTTCACCACTAGAGCGCCAATCCTATAATAAAGGAATACATATACAATTTAGATGGCGCTAGTATATCACGTATATCAAAAGATAACTCGATTCTAAAGTGAAACGGGCGGCATTTCCCCTCACTCTTCAACATCCATAACATATTGGGCAACCAACCACAACAACAAGAAGCTCATATAAGTCCCTTATACTCACTTCACAAGTATAACAAGGTACACATCAAACAATCCAATATGCATTTCGTAGACGACACTTCATACACTTTTTGTTTACGTATCCATCTAGGAAAACCATAACAAGAAAATACAATTCAATTACAAGGAAATCATTCCAGTAACACCACACCAACATGATAAAAATTAGTCCACAACTCAACTAATAGTTCATAGCAAGTTTGAGCTTTTCCTTTCATGATATCCATCTTTAACTAGTAGGTTAAGGCTTAATAACCTAATAACATGAAGATATAAATGAAATATTACCTCCAAAGCTTAAGAACAACTCAAATCCAAGGTTACTTCACCCTTAAGTTCCTTCCAAAACTGCCACAAGAAGCAATACTAGAATCCGAGGCACAATCCGAGGCTTCCGTCATTTAAAACTCACTTTTGATCTTTGATTTATGGGTTTACTTAGGAAATGTTTGAGAGGGGTTTTAGAGGTCTCTAGGGTCTGTTATTGAAGAGAAATGAAGGAGAAATGAGCTTGGACCTATTTAAACATTTAAAAACATTTCCACCGCCTCAATTGTACGCCCTCCATCTATGGGCGTACTTCCATGTACGTCTCGTATTTGGATCACGTACTTGGACCCTAAAAAATGCAACATTCTGCCAACTTTTGGAAAATAAGGTATTGGCCGTACATGATCCCGTACTTCTCAGATTTGTGATCTGTCAATTGCATTGGAAATAAGACTCTCTAAACTTGAATTTACATAGGTTATGCATTCCATAGCTCCTCATATGCTAGAAGATATACCTCCCTAAATTTGGACCAAAATCCTGTCCAGAATTCTGCTAAGTTTTTGACGATTTTCCACGAACTTAACTCCTTCAATTCACTTGACCCCGAAACCTTTAATTACTTACTTAATACTTATTAAAGGTGTTCCTTAACCTTATAGGAGTTCCATGGCTTCTCTGGCTTACGTTATTTTACTTACGACACCAATGACACAAATATTTACGAGGTGTAATATCCTGTCCCAACAGTCTACTTACATAGTGCTTCTAACATAGTAGGAGCAAATGTAGTACCAGTAGTACGAATATTTACAGCAAGAGCAAAAGAGTTGCTAATTAAATGGAGACAAGTTAACTGAATGTCAAAACAAGTCCCTAAGTCGTAAAAAATACATTTTCGTCCAACGTTTTAAAAATAATAATAAAATAAAATAATAACTTTCTAAGCTTCCAATCCAGCCCCCAAGTGTTAAAAACTACATTTTCGTCCATCGTTTTAAAACTAAAACTAAAATAAAATAAAATAATAACTACTCCAAGCTTCCAAACCAACCCCCAAGTTTTAAAAAATACATTTTGATCCAAAGTAAGAAATAATAAAATAAACCAAAATAAAAATCTAAAAATATATCTTTTACGTTATAAAAAAGAAATATAAAATTATATTCTCTCTCTCAATTCATTCCCCCATTTGTTTTCTTCCTACATCTGAAATATACTCCATTGACAACCATTGTTGGAGCTTGAGCATCAAGCTTAAAAAAATGAGTTTTCGAAAGAGTGAATCATTTCAAGTGGGTGTTATTGTATTTTGTTGGGGATATTTTCATGAGTTTAAATCTCAAATTTTAGAGAGTTTTGAGAAGATTTAAGGTGATTTTGGATTAAATTTCACATTCGAGCTTGAGGATAACTATTGTTGAAGCTTGAGCTTCAAACTTGAAAAATGGGTTTTATGAAGGAGTGATTTATTTCAAGTGCGTGCGATTGGGTTTTGTTGGGGATATTTTGAGGAGTCTAAATCTCAAATTTAAGCGAGTTTGGAGAAGATTGAAGGTGGTTTTGCATAAAATTTCAGATTTGAGCTTGAGGTAAATGATGAACATTTCAGATTTGAGGTTGAGGTTGAAGATGAACACTTTGGATTTATGACTAGTATTATAGAAGAGAGAACATCTATGCATAGACCATTAAACTATTATTAGCAAAAGGCATGCTTTAAAAGCAAAACAGAAATACATTCATTGCTGATTTTGCCTTCTTGAATATCTTGTACAGCATAGTCTGGCTCATGTCTTTACCACAACGAGGAAATTACCCACAAATCCTAGCAATACCGTTTGGCCTTCCCGAGAATTGGGGATTGGTCGTAGTTGAAACTAGTTAGTGAGGTGCTTTGGGACGGGAGAATGGGGGGTCCTTAAAAGAGTTATGTCACCACACTTGCATACTCTACCTTATTATAAGCCAACTAAATATTATTAGAATCTACAACCTAACACTTGAATAAGAAGTGAACTAATTTTAAATTTCAAAACTTATATTTGTAACTAAACAATATGTTATCACCATGAAATTAGTGAAACAACACTATAATAATCTAAAATAATGATATTTAATGAGTAATGTTAATAATGCGTTGAAGAAAAAGTTACGATGATCATAGCTATATGTAACAACTTGGAATTGGTGACATAACTATACGTGAACACCACACATTTTTCTTAGCCATGTTGCAAACGGTTACTATACTATATATGATCTAATATTGAAAGTGATGACATAACTACATGTGATCAATGAGAAATGTTCTTGTCTTTATTGCAATAGGTGAAATAAATATGCGACCAACTTGCAATGTTGAGATTAATAGCGAGCGACTTGTATTAGATCATCGATATTAGTGTTTATACCAATAATGACGTTATCATTTTGTTAAATATCATTTAAATGCCAATAACGATAAGTTTCAAGAATTAATTCATCAATTTTTAAGATAATTTCGTCTAAACCGTAGGTTACTTATAAAATTGTAGTCGCTTCTAATAATCATAGTCTCTTCGTAGTGGTTAAAATGTGAGTCTTTTCAGTTCTCAATGCATATTAACATGGCAAAAGAGTGAAGTACATAACATAAAAAACACAAAAAATACTAGCAGAAAAGAAGAAGAAAATAGAAACTACGGGGGTGTCACAACCCAATGTAGGATCGCGCGGGCGCCTACCTTTCCCTCCTCAGTAGGCTAACCCTCAATCAATAACACAGTAATCAAGTAAAGACAATTTGAATATTCCAATAACTAAGTACGACTAACAACGGAAATCAATTACCTAATAAACTCCAATATTGAAAGTATTTACAACCGTTAAATAAATAAAGACTCTTTTAAAGTTTCCACTACCTGGTCTAGACTAGTACAAGAGCGACTAAATGATACGGATTACAACGACACTATAAGACCCAACCTCCGT
>NC_081343.1:29764976-29798346 GCF_029784015.1 Lycium ferocissimum | reverse complement strand
ATTTAAATTGACGTTAGAGTGCATATTGAATTAATTGTTGATGTTGTTAGTATGATTGTTGGTATTGTTGTTGAAGATTTGGCTGAGTTGAATTCTCGGGGTTGTTGACTTTATAGGGGAAATGCTGCCCAATTTACCTTAAATGAAATCTTAACTTAGAATTGGATTTCTAAACGCTTATGACTAATGTTTGGTGCCAAATGATATTATTGTAGATTTTGAAAAGTCGAGACTTGAATTCGGATTAGCTTAGGAAGCGGGCAAGGTATGTAAAGCTTACCCTTCCTTCTTTTGGCATGTCTTAGGCACGATTAAGCTATGATAAGTTACGAGTCTCGGGACAATCCTATTCTTATGATCCGAGCATGTATACGAGTCTTATTCGCTTCGTCATGTTCGCGTTTTAATATGGTCGGACTATGGCCCTTATGTCTTTGTAAGATTGGATTTCAAAAGTTGCGTAAAGAGATTTTGTTCGTAAAAGATTAAACTACGAAACCGACCGTAACTTTCACATATGGTTTCGGATTGCTATGAAACGTTCGTGATTTCTATAACGTATAATGACCATGTCGTTCATAGGCGAACCCCGGATCGGGTTGACGCTCGTCCGTCGTCCGCGACTTTCCTTTTTTTTTCGTATAGTTCGACGATCTTTGAAAGAATTTAGTATGGCTATCATCCAGGTAGAGCCTGGTTACTTACTTATCTGTTAAGTACGAGATGAGGATTTTATGAATATGATTTTTGATACGTAACTGATTTCTAAAGCTACATTTGATATGTTCTAGTGACATTCGGAGGAAATGCGATTTGTTGTCTTGGTTTCGAAATGACGATTCGCTTTGATCGTTCTATTGGAGTGCAACGTAATAATGATTTTATGTATAGTTACTCACGGTTACGCTCGGTACGTTGTATATCTTTCGCCAAGTTAGGAAGCCGGTTATGTTATCGTGCGCACTTTATTATATTACAGAGTATGATGTGTCCGGTTCGCGAGTTCCTTTTCGTCGGGAACCGTGTATATATTATGGTGTTATGATGTGTCCGGCACGCCCAAGTAAAATGCCCTTTCGGCCGGGTATATATGCTATGATGTTATGATGTGTGACGGGATATGGAGATATGGAAACATACAGGAGTATGATGTGTTATGGCGCGATGTGGAGCGACTATATTTTAAGAGCCAATGTATGATTTGTATTTTTAACCGATGGCATTTGGATATTACCGGATATTGCATTTACTTTACGTACCTTTTGTTGATTATGATCCTATTCTTGTTTTCGTACTTTGCATACTCGGTACATACACATGCGCATTTGCTACCCCTTCGGGCTGCCGCGTTTACGTCCGCGCGGTACGGATACTTGTTTGGGTGGTCCATGACTTAGGATCCCCGTCCCGATTTGTCTTGGAGCGCTCACTTGTTCGGAGCCTATACTTTGGACAGCATTCTGTTATTATACATATGTATATGTTTGTTCGGGGGGGTACGGCGCCCCCCGTCCCGTCATATGATTTTGTTATGACTGCTTGGGAGTACGTAGACATATGTGTGGGTTATGGGTGGTTATTGCTCGGTTATTGCCGGTGTGATACGTATTACGGACGTCCCCGCTCGTATGATGCCGACCCTTGTTGCTTATGTATAATACCATCCGCTGGAAGTTGTGACCGCGGTACGTATATATATATATATATATTTGTAACAGCTTGGGGTGACGTATCATTTGTCTGTGTGTATAAAGATACGATTATGTCGGCTATGGTGCGATGTCGACCTTTGTATATATGTGAAGCTATTTGTATGCGGTTTCGACTAATGGTTGTGTCTGGGTGCCCGCTCGGGCACTGGTCACACTACGGGGTTGGATTAAAATGACATGGGCGCTCGATGACCATTCGTTGCAATAACACTATTTCTTACCTTCCTATTCGCAATCTTTATAACTTTATTCGTCATTGTTATTCTTTTGTTCTATAAACGAATCAAGTCGCATATCCTTTAAACCACGTACAAATTCAATTGTTACATTTTTAAGGGGTAAACAGAAACTAATATGTATTTCATTTTAAAAAAAATAATCTAAACCCACCCCTACTCAACTAATTCTGCCCCCTTCCCTTTTCGAATCCCGCAGGTGATGGGAATCAATGGCATACTTGTCATCGAAGGGTACGGCTTTAATTTATCTTACGTGATGAATTAATCCTTGACTGGTTCAATGGAACTGCTTATTAGTCACATTTTTTATCTGATTTATTCCAAAGACGATACATAGGTAAACTTTTTTTCTTTTGAAAATTATTGCCTCTCTTTTTGCCTCATTTTCTTTCTGGGCTAAACTTTCTTTGCTGGGAAAATCACCAAGTAATTTTCCGCTTTAGCGTGTTGCTAAACTGAAAGTCTGATTTTCCATGATCAGATTGTAGATAACCATAACCTAATGATCAGATTGTAGATAACCATAACCTAATCTTAATTAAAGTAACTCATTGACAAATGACAATCAAGTGCCATCAGTGGCAAGTTCTTATTTGTTGATTTGACAATTCAATTTGCTTATTTTTTTGCTTAAATAAAAGACTCTAAAGAGAGCAGGGAGATTTTACCAATAATTTTACGGGCGAGGGTAGAAAAGGGAATGCACAGGGTTATAGGTTTTTTTTTTTTTTTTTTTTTTTATTGAAATATCAGTTTCTTTTGATTTAGAAAATAGTTTTTAAAATAAATTGCATAAATACCACGTGGTCGCATTTAATTGGTTATCCTCCAAATCTGACTTGTCATGTGTCACATCCGTTAAATTGAGGGGTATTTCTAACAACTTTGTTAATGATAAGGGTATATTTAGCAGCAAAGTACAACCCAGGATAAATGTGACTAATATTCAATAGTAGAGGGGTATATTTGGCTCAACTGCAATTTGAGTTGATTTGTGTGTTTATACATAATTATACACCGATAATATAGTGGGATACATCGACTGCAAACTAGATGTGCAGGCCGTAAATGGGTTATTTCCACCTTTTTAAGTTTAAGCTTTGATAATATAGAATTTCGTTATACCATCGTATTTAAAGTGACATGCGAACAAAATAATTGAAATTTGAAGTTGACAGAGAATATTCAAAAATTAAAGTTGTACTGAAGGACGATTTTCAATTTTTTTTTTTTTTTCGTAATTCTACAGTCAAGAAATCAAATAGGCACGTGGTGCTTTCTATGGCCACCAAAGATAGCGCCCTGTTTCATGACAGAATATTGGAAGGACTGAATTGCATAAAGATACAGAATGCTGTGTACGTGGACAATATAATCTGAGAGATAATGATGGGATTTGAATCCTTGTCATTCTTTAGGGTCCACATACGCATTAAAACAAAATATCAGTACCTAACTTCCCTTATGACCTATCTACCTTCTTCAGGGTCCACCTCATAAAATATCTCTGCCCCACTATAACTTCGCCACCATCTGTCTTTACTATCTACCCTTCACCTACTCAAAGTTCTAAATGTTTTCAATTAATGAGATATAATTTAATTGGACAAGAAGTATATGAAAGAAAAGAATTTTTTTAAAATTTATGATCTAAAATAAGTCATAAATATTTGTGAAGCTGTAACTTATTTTATTAAGGGTAAAAGAGAAAGTTTTAAATTAAATTATTTATAAATATAAAAATATATTATTCTTTTTGGGATAAATTAAAAAAAGAAGTTCATCATATAAAGTGACAGGAGGCTTATTACAAACAAACATTTTTCTGGGCAGTTTGATGTTATTTGACCCTCAGTGTCATTTATTATCATATAATATATAATATAATAATAAATAATATAATAAAATATTTTCTCCGTATCAATTTATACAATAGTATTTAATCGGACATAAGATTTAATTAATAACAAAAGAAAAAAATTGAAATTTATAGTCTATACAAGTTCTAGACATTTGTATGACTATAAATTAAATATATTATTGAGGATAAAATGAGAAGTTCAAAGTTAAAAAAAAATTTTAAATAAAAAATTATGATATGTTTTTAAGGCATATTGAATAGAAAAGTACATCACACAAATTAGGAAATAATATTTTTATGTACTTAATTTTCTTTTGGTAAATCTAATTTTATGTGCTTAAACCAAAACTTAAGAGTCTACTTAAGGAGACATTATAAACAAGGCTGTATTCAAGGGACATCAAGTATTATTTTACTATTTCCAAATCTTAATAAAAAGAGCGATCAGCAGCCTTGTAAAATTTCTTTGCAAAGAGGTTTGAAGATGTATCGGACCATAAAAGTTTATTGTATGCAGTCTGATCCTATATTTCTGCATTTGCACACGAAATATATATTAATTTGAGAAGTATTGAATTTAAAAAAAAAAAATCCCCCAAAAAAGTGAAAATGTCAAAATATTTTTTTCTAAGTTTAACTTCAAATACCTTTTTATGACTTTAACCAAATATTGTAGTCCTTCGTCCCAATTTAAGTGTTTTATCTTAATTATATAAGAAATTTAAGAAAAAAAAATAAATTTTTGAATCTCGTGATCCTAAATTAAAAATAGGTATAATGTATTAAAATGCTCTTTCAATCTTATGGTTTTATACTTACATGTTTAAGTTAACTTAGTAAATATAGAAAGAAATATTATTTTTTAGACGAAAATCTTGATTAGAGAAAAGAATTACTCGTACTCCATATATAACGAAAATCCACCGTCTCATACCTTTTCTCTGACTTTTTTTTTCCTTCCCCTTTCTGTGACTCACAAAGGAGAAAAACTAGTGATCATCTAAAGCTCGGCAAGTGATTCCAATTTGTGGATCATTTAAACTCTCAAGCAAACATCAAAACTTCTTTTTCTTTCTTTTTTCTCCAAACAAAGACTAGCTCCACTTTCTCTCTCGCCTGTGAAATTTCTGAAAAAACAAGCCACATATATACAATTCATTCGATAAAAAAAAAAAAGCCCTTTTTTCTCCTTCCTTGTTCTTTCTCCAAACGTAAGAAAAAAAAAGGCTATAAATGCGAGTTTTTCTCTTGTATGATCTTCTTTTGACCTTCTCTAAACCAAATAAGCATAGACACCTTCTTCTCTTCACAAGATATACAATAGGAGTTGCGCAAATATAGACATAGACAAGCCTTTTGTTCAAAGAATCAATGGAGATGGAATTATACGCATACCCATCTCGTGCTTTGCCTCTTTCCTCATCTATTTGTTCGTTTGGCGTTCGGGATTTGGTAGATAGAGCCAAAGATTTCTTCAGCTTTGCGGTATCTGCAATCATTGGCACTCTCTTCTCTGCATTCTTCACCTTCTTCTTTGCATTAGGTTGGTATTGCTTTGCTGCTTTGATGGCTTATAATTCTTGATGTTATGTATGCTTTGTAATGGGGGATTTACACATGTGTGATTAGGGGTTTGTGTTTGCCTTGTTGACTATCTGCGGCTATGATAATTCAGGGTGCTTGTTCTTAATAGGGGGATTCACACAAAATGAATTTTAATAAAGGAATTTTTTTGGCGTTTCTATGCATAGTGTTACCATTGTATCTTTTGATCTCCAAACTATGGAAAAGATTTTAGGCTTAATACAACAACAGCCCCTCAAACTTGCCAGCAACAGCTTGTTCCAATTGATCAAACACATGATAAAATGTTCAGCCACTTCGAGATGTCTTCTCCAAATCTTCCCAAGCCACCTTCCAAATGTTGTAGACTCTTGATACTCTTAGACACTTACGGTTCAAATTTGATTTTTTTTTTTGTGCGCGTTCTCAAATGTCCTAGCTAATCACTTAAAATATCTCATCTCCTTTAATTATACATGTCATCCTCAGTTAGAACATGCCTGAGGTTTTACGGCTTATTGAGACTAATTTGTAAAATTAAAGGAGGTTGGGACGGATTCTCCTAGGCTTATACTAATTTGCATGAATTGGTTGGGACGAACTCTCCTAGGCGCGCTACATTGGCACATTGGCTTAGAAGTAAATGAACAAGGGGTTTGATACCCCAATCGAGCTAAAAAGGTTGTAGGCATTCACATAACCACCCCAACTCCATTTAAGATTGAGATGAATTGATTGAATGATTGATCAACAGGTAATTGAGTTCTAAATGTCTATTAGGGGCTGCTTTAAATTCAAATATTTGGGGTTTATCTTTCCCTGCTTGTTGGAAAGCTGGAACTAATCGGAAATCGATTGGTTCCTTGAAGTGGGCACATTGTTAGGAGCATTGACTGGAGCTTTGATTGGCCAAGAGACGGAGAGTGGATTTGTCAGAGGTGCTGCAGTTGGTGCCATCTCTGGGGCTGTTTTCTCTCTTGAAGTCTTTGAGTCATCTCTGTTACTATGGCAGTCGGATGAATCTGGAATTAGATGTCTTCTTTACTTGGTAAGCAATATACATTCTTCAGTTGGTTCTGTAATATTATAACTTCAGTATTTGGGATAATAATAGATGGACAAATCATGTCCTGATCCAATATTAGGTTTAATTTACGCTGAAACCAACAACTTCCTATACCTTAGATACCGGACTAGTTGAGATCAGCTATACAAATAATTTATATCCATTCAACTTTAATTGGACCGCTTTCATTCCAATTCAAGAATTTGTCCTATAAGACAAACAAAAGTTCGTTGACACTTTAAATTCTTTATAGATCACATCTATCCGTATACTTGGCATTTAAATCTCTAGATAATCTTGAGGAATTCTTTGCAAATATGGACCTAATGTAAGTGTACCAATCTGACTAAATGTTAAATCCCAACTAGTACTTTTGCTTCCATTCTGTTATGTTCTTCACTTAGTCTATATGGATGCAGAGATTGTAGATCTCTAGAGACAACTCCCGTTTATGTGGTTTTAGGTCCCAAAATATTTCAAGCGACCTTTCATCTACTCCTCTATGTGTGCTATTTTAAAATCCACATTTATATGACACTCATCTTGTAGAATTTCACCCACACCAACTGAGTTAGCGGGAGAGAGAGTGTTATTACAATCTTAAGATCTATTTTTTTGTGGCTTTTAGGTATATCCTTGACTGATGAAACTTTTAAACTAAACAGATTGATGTACTCACAAGCCTGTTAAGTGGTCGATTGGTACGTGAGCGGATTGGTCCAGCAATGCTAAGTGCAGTCCAGAGTCAGGTATGTCATAAGTCGCTAAAAAATTGCCAGCAACTTACTTTCCCTTCGTTGTCTGACTCTTTCTTGTTGATCAGATGGGAGCTGTTGAACTTGCATATGACGAGATCCCTAACATTTTTGATACTGGTGGGGCTAAAGGCATGCATGGAGATTCTGTTGAAAAGATCCCCAAGATTGTAATTACAAAAGTTAATAACTTGGATGATTCTGGAGAGAGAGTCTCTTGTTCCGTCTGCCTTCAGGTGAATTACATTTACACCTTTTGTTTGCTGTTCCTCCTCCTGATATTACATTACTTGTTGATCCTGAATCCTTTTCGCTATTTGGATGCATACATACAGGATTTTCAACTGGGAGAAACTGTTAGATGTTTGCCACAATGTCATCACATGTTTCACTTACCGTGCATCGATACATGGTTGTTGAGACATGGCTCTTGCCCGATGTGCAGGAGGGATCTGTAGCTGCCCCATAAATTATGACAAGGTTATATAATTTCATACTTGCTTGTGGTTTCCTTAATTCTGTTTCTTCACTTGTCCCAATTTTCAAGGAAACCTGTGTATTTAATGGTGAGCATGTGTTTTTTCGAGTTCAGTCATTATAGACTATTAGTTACCTGTAAATTGAGCTATCATAGTGTTCACTACTTCCACTAAGTGGTATTCTGTATTGATGTCTCGTGTTTATGGGCGTCTTGTGCTAGAAAAGGTTTTTGGTGAACATTTGAACATTTTAACTTAGCAACATATACGAGCTTTCTGGACTAATCTATGTATGGATGTATCCCTATGACACGGTGCTTTCTCTAGAACTGTTTGGATGACCACAATTTCGCAATTTGGCCTGTGTGCATAATTCTATCTCCTTTGAATGCTCTCTCTGGCCAAAGCTTTTTGGTCAGTATCTAAATGGAATGGGATTAGTCGGTGATGGTTTTAATCAAGGTGGCGAAGAAAATTAGTAAGTATGCAAATCGTGAATCTTTAATCACGTATTCCAACTTCCAACTATTAGACTGATCATATTTTAAATCTCTGCATAAAAGTCATAATGTACTTAATTTTGATTATAGTGGTAAAAACTTTCTTTTGGTAATAGTGGTAAAAACTTTCTTACTTTTCATCTTTGTATCTACTTGCTTGCCAGTAACTCTAGGTAGGTTTCCTCATCCAAGTTACGAAGGCCGTCTCAACAACATTGGGGGCCTAAAGCCAAACTTCAGAGAGAGAAAGACCCTTTTCCTTTTTAAAGGAAAGATCGTCATATATGTTTTTAGTTAAAGTCTACTTTTTGGTAAAGCGTTCTGGTGTGAACCTAACCGGTTGCAGATTTTTTTTTTTTAACAAAGGAATGTGAAATAAAGAGAAATATTTGAAAATTAATTTTGGCCGAGTGTGGTGTCGAGTGATCCCCAATTCCTGTCCAGAGAGGTTGTTTCTCGTTGGCACCTTTTCTCAACCTGATGCCTAAAACAAAAGTTCCACGTATGTTCTGCATGTGTCTGGATCTAGTTTGATCAGCCTGCTCTCCTTGTTGGCCGCTTCCAACCTGCTTCCATTTACTGGGTAGCGACATGGTTGATGCTCTTGGTCTTTTTATCCCTGTTTTACCACTCCTGTGTGGTTTATAATCCTCTCGATTTAACTTTATAAGTAGGAAACCCTCTCGGCACCGTTTGACTTGCATGACTCTCTCGATCATTGTTCAGATGGACCTTTTGGATGATGTATTCCCTTTTTACCACTCCTGCGTGGTTTTGACAGTATATCTCTCCCGGCTTAACCTTATAAGTGGGTGACTCTTTCGGTACCGTTCGACTCGTATGACCCTCTCGATCATTGTTTGTATGGCCTTCTCGGTGTTTCATTTAGTTGCGCATGATTAAACATTGGAAGAAATATGGCCCTTTGGTAAGATTGCTATATGAATGGCCCTTTCGGCAATATTTATGAATGACCCTCAAGGCAAAAATTATATGAATGTTCCTCCTGACGTGTTTGAATGAATGACCCTCACATCAAAGTTTATATGAATGGCCCTCACAACAAAGTTTTATGTGAAATGGCCCTCTCGGCAAAGTTTATATGAGTGGCCCTCATGGCAAAGTTTATATGAATGGCCCTCATGGTTTTCTCGGCAAAATTTATATGACTGACTCTCACGACAATGAATGGCCTTCTTGATAAGCTCTAATTACACCTAATAAATGGTTAACACGGACTTTGTCAAATATAGCAACCCAACTAGGTTGGAGTTGAATCCCACAGGGAATATGGTGTGAAAAGGTTACTAATATAGTTGTGTACTTTCTTGCGGTCTAATTTCGTGTTCCGTTGAGTTTGTAAAAGATTGTTTGTTTACTAACTATTTTGCTTTGATTGTAATAGAATGGATTAAAGAAACCAAGGTTGTGTCCCCCTTTAGATGAGGCGTATGCTATGGGTATTGATCTTAGTATACTTCTAATAGATTGTTGTACGAATGCACTTAACCTCTAATTGAATCCCTAATATTTCCTGATAGCTAAGGACTATTTCTCTTTATGATTGTTCTACCAAACCCTAACCTATTTTCCCAAATAAAGCAAGGTCTATGGCTTAAGTTAATGTTTGCAACCATCAATTAACAATGAAGACTAAAGAATAAGTAAACCCTAACAAATCATTATGCATATATCAATCCCAATTCCCAATCACATAACACCAGTCATTGTGTTCACAACCTAAGTATTAAATTTAGCTGCTCAGGTTGAAGAACGAAGAACATAATATAAAAGAATTCATAATTCTTGCTATTGATTAAAATAAGATGAAAG
This sequence comes from Lycium ferocissimum, assembly GCF_029784015.1. Classification (NCBI taxonomy): domain Eukaryota; kingdom Viridiplantae; phylum Streptophyta; class Magnoliopsida; order Solanales; family Solanaceae; genus Lycium; species Lycium ferocissimum. Next base: position 29,788,338 of record NC_081343.1, on the reverse strand, counting down.
TATTTGTCTTGTTCTTCAAAAAGTTCCAAAAACAATAAATCACTCAATGCTAAGAAGAATAGTAATAATATCTGACCAAGAATGGCCTACAAAAACTTTACATTAGGTATTTATAATGGTTCAAGTCATGGAAAACATTGTGACAAAACTGCCCCCGTCGGATCAACATACAGACCGTAAATATTATACACTCCGTAAAATCTTCAACTCTTGACCGTAAAATAAATCAAATCCTGATGCCTAGATCTATGCTCCACTTTGACGGACTGTAAATGTTTTACGGTCCGTAGATCTAGACCATAAATTCTTCTTTCAATTTGGGACTTGCTATTGCTGATCTACAGTGGGATTTACGGACCGTAAATAATCTACGGTCCGTACTTTTCTGCCGTGAATTCTTTCTCAACGTAGCAGCTTCTGTTACTGATCTACGGTGGAATTCACGGGCTGTAAATAATATACGGTCCGTCTTTTTGCTCCGTAAAGTCACAACTTCAGTCACTTTTATTTTTGCCCATCTTTTTAAGCCTTTTTCACGACTTTCGCCATAAACACACTGTATACTTGCAACATGACAAAAACAGATCAAATGAGCCAAACTTGCTTGAAAAATAAGTAAAACTCGCTGTAAAAAAGCATCAAATGTGCCGAAATTACGCGGCACATCACTTCTCGGCAAAATTTATATGAATGGCCCTCAAGGAAATGTTTGAATAAATGTACCTCATGGCAATGTTTGAATGAATGACCCTCGCGGCAATGCTTGAATGAATGACTCTCATGGCAATGTTTGAATGAATGACCCTGTCGGCATGCATATGTTTGACAGATATGGCCCTTTTGGCTAGATTATCTTTCTTTTGTCTTGTGTGTTGTTTATGATCCTCTGGGCCTGATATGTCATTTTTCTCATTTATCTAGCCATATTTGGTTTGTTGGTATTGTCTCTATGTTGTTTCGTCCATTGGATAGCCCTTTTGTCTTGATTGTGCTGCCCTTGTGCCGTTCCATCCTTTATAGCCCTCTTGGCTAGGTTGTGCCGCCCCTGTGGTGCTTTTCCCTTTATAGCCCTTTTGGCTAGATTGTGCCACCCTTGCGGCGCTTTGTCTTTTATAGCCCTCTTGGCTAGATTGTGCTGCCCTTGCGGCGCTTTGTCCCTTTGTAACCCCCTTTGTGGTGTATTTCCCTTTTATATCTCCTTCGGCTTGCTTATCCATCCGATGAGGATCGGGATTTCCCTAAAAAAATTGCATCTTGGCTGTCTTACAACATGAACAAATGAGTTAGGCAAATAAGTTGTCGTCCTCACACGACACTGGGAAACTGCATGTCACGACCCAACCCCGTAGGCCGTGACTGGTGTCCTAACTGGACACCCATACATACCTACCTACCGCATCCGCATACCACAATGCTAATTCTATTTAGTCATACATAAGGTCATACGTATATAAAACGCACGCACGAACATACATACGCATACATACATACTTAACCCCGTACATAAGTCGTTAGGGCTATTATATGACAAAGTCGCATATCGCTCGTACCTACGGACCGGACAACCCACAACCCACAAACATATCTACGTGCCTCTAACATACGTAACAGAATCAAGAGGAAAGATTTTATTGTGGCCCCGCCGTGCCCAAATGATCATATATACGTAACAAAACAGACAACAAAAGATATATACCAAAAGTAAATGGGATCAAAGGGAGCTCTCCGTACAAAGAGTATCGATAATTTAAATCGGCGGCGTACCGTGCGGCCGTACCGCGTGCGCAAGTAACACGACCCCAGAAAGAACGACGGGGGGGTCGATGCGTACGTACCGAGTATGCAAGAAACAAATATACATAATTAAAATAACCGCAGTCGGATATGTAAAATCGTAACGGACGAGGAGTACGTAAATGTAGCGGACGGAATCGGTTCATAGCGAGTCGGGACACGGAGCGTACGTACGAGTCGCTGGCGGTCGGACTTACGAGTGTGCGACGGAACCGCGCGCAGTCGGACTTACGAGAGCGTACAAACGGGGTCTTATTATGTCGGTTTAGGAATTGCGGGCGCGAGCACAATGCGGATCGAAATACGTGTGACGGTGGACTCTCGGACGTAACCGGATCTCCGTGTATGTCGGACGGAGATCGTAGTCGAATCGACGTACGGAGCGCAACGAGGGACGTAATCACGTGTGAGTCATAATCATATACGGACATACATATCGGATATCAAATCTCAATCATACGTACGTATCCCCCGCCCTTTAATAAGGGACGCGTATGAACCGACCTCGTAGTACGGGACGCGCGGTGGACGAACGAGAATCGATCAAATGCCATCCACCGGCCGCCATCCCCGTAATATCACATAATCGAGATCATATCGGATACGGACGGATCCCCGCCCGCACATCAGGGGACGCGGTGAACAATGCGGTGGTGCGCGAATCACGGAAACCGGCCGGCGCATGCGAAGGAAGCGTTGAGGCGTCCACGAACGTACAAATGAGAAACCATATGCATACGGACCGACACTACGTACTTAATAAAACCGAAATAGTTCGAAAAAACGGATCAAATCGAGTAGTCAAATTATAGCGAACGTAGTGTCGAGAATCGTTCCGGATGTCGGACTAATATCGAGATTCGGATAGATGGTCACAATACTCTTTAAGTTAGCGAACGGAAACATAATTAAGAGTTACTTATGAAAAGCGAACGAAACGGATCAATTTGAACCATATCGGGAGTATCAGGGTATTATGGGCCCACCTCGGACCCAACCATAGTAAAGTACGTAAATTATGGATACTAAACCTTAGGGAGTCGTCCATAATCATCTTGAAGTGTTTCGACTCCGTTTATGGAAGTTACATACTTATAGGTCAATTCAGAGGAAATTGGTTCAATCTTACTGAATGATTTGGCGCTATATTCAATCTTGGATTGTGAGTCGCAGAAGTGCAATCAAGGCTCGCTTTGGCCCGTTACACTCGAACATGCCAAAGAAAGATAGGGAAGGCTTTACATACCCGGATTGCGCCTTCCGCTCCTCAAATCTCGGTTCGTTTCGTCCAAAAGCAAATGGTCATCTTTACCGATTATTCATGCAAGCTAACATTTCAATCTTGGGGTTATACTTGGCTACCGAAATTTCGGCGCACTTCCCTACACATATGACATCCCGAGATTTAACTCGGCTCAAAACAACCAACAACAACTCAACAACAACATCGACAACATCAACATTTACAACAAAACATAATATAACACTATTAGTCTATTTTCCAATATAATGCCACAATTCATCCAACACTTCCCGAATCAATGCAAACTTATATTGTTTTCCCTTCATTTACATTATAAGAATCATAACAACACGGTGACATATCAAACAAAACAATTTATCTCCATTTCAACTCTTTCCATAGCCACGGCCAACATCTATTTTTTTTCTCAATTTAACCAATCTTTAACATACAAGTTCATAACGCATCTCCATCTTCCAAATTCATTAACAATGACCATAATCCGCATTTAAACCTTACTTCCATATTCATACAAAAATCATATAAATTCCATAATTCGCCATAACAACATACAACCATTTTCAATGGCGACTCCATTCGTTAAACCTCTATTTACGTCACAAATATCATAACACACAACTAACAAGCTAAATAAAGTTCAATTCATTTTCCTCCCACACCATGCATACCACACGGCCATACTTCATATTTCCCAACTTTCACTAATTTATTCAACTTTCATTTCCAATACAATTTTCACCATAACTACAACTAAATTACACCATAATATTCAACATATTTTTCATGCACAACTATGCACATACACGGCCACATCTATATATATACATATACACGGCTAAGCATACACACACCACTCCGTGATTCTCTTCTAGTTTCAATCCTCATAACATGTATACTTATTCCATAACATAAAACATGGAAATCTTACCTTTTTCCAATAAATTCTTCTGCCACCAAAACCACTTTCTTGCCAAACTAATTATACCATCTTGGAGAGGAACTTGAGCTTAGTAGTAATTCCGAGAGAGATGGATTTTTGAACCAAGGGATTGAGCTCCAAGAATTTTCTTCTTTTCTTTTTCTTTCTTTTCCTCCCTAGCCGTGCTCTCTTCTCTCTTTTTTCTTGATTATTCCTTTGTTTCTCTTGAAGTTTCTTGAACCTTAGCCCCTTTTTATCATTAATCACATGCAAAAATTCATTAATTTTTCCATGGGCTTGGCCTTCATGGCCGGCCACCCCCTTAAGTATTGGGCCCAATTTCCTTTTCATTTACTTGGCCCAATAAACTAAAATTCTCATTTCAAAATTTCCGAAACAAATTTCCAAGATTCCAATTTTGCCCTTAGGCCTTTTTTGGTATTTTCACATTCAAGCTTCCATAACCGGCACACACATACTAAGAAAAATTCAAACATGGCCTTCTTTCTCATAATTCACAATTATTTCGAATTTTCCGATTATACAAAAAGGCGGGATATAACACTGCATTCACAGAAAAAACGTAGTTTTGATGAGGTTGATTCGTGTCGTCGACTCCTGTTATGTCGCTCCTTCACTCAGTTGGATGTAGCCTCTGCTCCGATCCCAGACTTGGACCTCGGCATCATGGGAGATGATTTTTTTTTTAAAAGGAATAAAATTTTCAAAAACTTTTGTCATAAAATAAAGGATATAGGTTTTTGAAACAAAAAAAAATGTTGTCATGACATGCGCATTTTTAGCGAGAATCCTTGCAGTTATCATCTTGTGGCAGAATTCTTGCTTCATCTGGTAGAATTTTTCAGACCTCCTCAAAAATTCTGCCCCAGTTGAGGTTTGTGTCGGCGAACTCTCGTGCAAAATTTTGGTGAGGAAATTTTGAGGTCCCATAAAAAATTCTAGCCCAGTTGAAAACTGTGTTGGCTGATTCTTGCGTCGAATCAATGAAGGAATTTTTGAGGACCTCTAAGAAATTCTACCCCAGTTGAAGGCTGTGTCGGCTGATTTTTGTACCAATTTTGGTGAAGAAATTTTTGACGTCCTCTCAAAAATTCTGCCTTAGTTGAAGGCTATGTCGGCTGACTCTCGCGTCGAGTTTTGTGAAAGAATTTTGAGATCCTCTAAAACATTCTGCCCCAATGGCTTCCTAAGGGTTTCTTGGGTTTTTTCCACCATATGGAAATTAGTGCCTTTAGGGTCCCTTCAATCACTGGGATAAAATTGTCAAGGTAGTTATGGTTGCTACCTTCTTTGTGGATCACGACCTCATGGCCTGCCTAAGTAGACTTCAAAGATTGATGCAGAGATGATGGCACCGCTTCCCAACAACAGGTTGTAGTTGGTTTTTATTGCCATGAATTGGAACTCAGTAATGAACTCGGCGGGTCCCATTTGGATGCATAGATCAATCTCTCTAACGGGATCGCGTTGGGCTCCGTCAAAGGCTCGATCAATCTCTCCAACGGGATTGCGCTGGGCTTCGTCGAAGGCTCTCACTTTTGGACGACTCTGGCATATTTTCCCAACATCTTAGCCTAGTTTAGCGAGTGTAGATTCGGGGCAGATATCGTAGCCCAATAGTTAGAATGTATTTATCTTTATGATTTTCCCAAATATGAAAGAGTTGATATGAAGAACAGTTAATATGTGACAAGTAAATTCCTCTTTATCCTAAGTGAATTTATTAAATTAGGGTTAACGCCCGAGTTCTTATTACTTGTTCTTATCAAACCCTAATCTATTTTCCCAAATAAAGCAAGGTTTACAGCTTAAGTTAATGTTTGCAACCATCAACTAACATTGAAGAATAAAGAATAAGTAAACCCTAACAACCCATTATGCATATAATCCCTATTCCCAATCACATAACACCCATCACTGGGTTCACAACCTTAGTATTAAATTTAGCTACTCATGTTGAAGAACGAAGAACATAATACAAAAGAATTCATAATGCTTACTATTGATTAAAATAAGATTAAATTAATTGCTTGTTCTCCAAAAAATCTCGAAAAACAATGAAGTATTCAATGCTAAGAAGAATAGTAATAATATCTGACCAAGAATGGCCTACAAAAACCCTACATTAGGTATTTATAATGGTCCAAGTTGTGAAAAACACTGTGACAAAACTGCCCCCCGTCGGATCAACATATGGACCATAAATATTATACGGTCTGTAAAATCTTCAACTCTAGACCGTAAAATCAAATCCTGATGTCCAGATCTATGCTCCACTTTGACGGACCGTAAATATTTTACGGTTCGTAAATCTGGACCGTAAATTCTTCCTTCAGTTTGGGACTTGCTGTTGCTGGTCTACGGTAGGATTTACGGACCGTAAATAATCTATGATCCGTACTTTTCTACGGGGAATTCTTTCTCAACATGTCAGCTTCTGTTGCTGATCTACGGTGGAATTCAGGGACCATAAATAACATACAGTCCGTCTTTTTGCTCCGTAAAGTCACAGCTTCAGTCACTTCTATTTTTGCCCATCTTTTTAAGCTCTTTTCATGACTTTTGCCATAAACACACCAAATACCTGCTCATGAAAAAAACACATCAAATGACCCAAACTTGCTTGAAAAAGAATTAAAACTCGCCGTCAAAAAGCATCAAATGTGCCAAAATTCTGCGGCACATCAACACCCCCAACTTAAATCTTTTCTTGTCCTTAAGCAAGTCACACAACACATACGACTCAACTAATGCTCAGATACAATAGAGTAAAAATGTTTACAATGGTTTTGGCTAAGAACTGCCGACATGCCTTTTTCTCACGATTGACCTTCTCAATTTAGCAATTTCAAAACAAGATGTATCACTCAAAATAGGTTGCGATTCACAATGAAGCTTCAGTCCATGACATAATGTTATTGGAACTATTAATGTATATACACATGCTACTTCGAGCAATCACTTGTTTTCACCATTTCATTCAATCCTTATTCCCTCACAAAGACCAAAGAATGTCCCACACACATATGTACAAGAAGAAACGGACAAAGACAAAGAAGGAGAGAAGCACTTACACTCACAAGGAATTTCATATACTACAAATGCAAATGCCATATGCTTGACCTTATTTTCAATGCCTTCAACTTCGGACGGTTCGGTTGTGATCACACTAGGAATTTTTCTCGGCTTGTAATGTAGGCTTAGGGATGGGGTAGGATAGATATTTGGATATTAGTGAATTACCCTCCTTGATCACTACATTTTTCTGCCCTTTATTTGCCTCTCTTTCTCCCTTTTTTTACTTTTTCAACTTCAATATGGTCTAACAAACTACTGCATATTAACTATCTTTTTGTGCAACGGTTTTCTGATTTTTTTTTCATAAGTAAACGACATAACAACCACTTCGAATCCTCTACCAGGTAACTCACACCAACCCCAACTTAGGCTTTAGGCCTTTTTTTTCACACATGTTTTATGCCTAACTTAGCTCTTGGCCTCTTTTTCTTATTATAGTGTCAAGGAGGGAACAAGTGCAAAAATTAGACTATTTTAAACAAGGGTATGAGTTGGTTAGCGGCTAGTCAAGGAAAGGGTCAAAGGCTCAAAGGGGAAGACTAGGGATCATATACATAAATGGGTTAGGCTTATAAGGCAACGTGGGGATCATATACATAAACGGGTCAGGCTTATAAGGCAACGTGGCTTCAAATTTACAGAAGGAAGGCCTAAGATCATCTCGACAACCAAACTATCCTTAGAATTCAAGCATGACTAACCAGGCAAGTTCTAGATTGCAAAAGCAGTGCATGAAAAAATGCTAACATATCACACTCGCAATGGCATAAGGATTGCTAAGCAAAGTGACTACCCAAGAAACATTCATCACAAACGATACCCCAATACTCAAGATGTCATAAAAAGAAGCATGCATGTCAATTCACTAACACATTCTGAGTACATACAAGTTTCAGAGAGGGGTCATTTTTTCATCAAAATACATATCATACATGCCATGCCATAAGTTCATCAACCACTACCATGTAAGTCAATTACTCTATTTTTACCTAAACAACCTAAACATGCCAGTTCCAATAAAAATAAAACCCCTTAGGAAAAGAACTCTGGCAAAGAAAAGCCAAGGGTGTCCTAAACACATATCTACAAAGTACAACAAAAATCAGATAGCCCACCCCAAACTAAAAATCATGCATTATCCTCAAAACATGTTAATAAGTAAAAACATAGGGTTAGGACTACCTGAGGCACCCTAGGCGCTCTGCCCATCCTGATGAGGTTTCGCCACCTCATCAGGACGGACTGCTGCTAAATCATCTGCTAGGCCAGTGGTACCGATGTGAGGCTCTGAATGGCTCTGTGCGAGCGATTCCTTCTTGAGGACAGTGGTAGTTTCCTCCAAGGGTACCACAATACTGGTACTATCTGCTCCACGGGGATGTCTAGGCTGGTAGACGTGTAACATCCCCTTTGGGAGGATACCACTTACGAAACAAAAGCTAATTTCACACTTACAACGTTTAGAAGAAATTTATGCCAAAAGATATTCACAAAAAAATTTAATAGCGGAAATAGGCCCATGCGAAAAAGGATTGAAAGTGCGGCATTTTTTTTTTCCATTATACACTCCGAAAAATTTCTTAGATGAAATACAATACAATATCAGAGTATCAATTTAAAATGGTAACGCCCTCCTCAAATATTCAACACATTTAAGAAACTTCGTTTTGAAATTATATTTTCCAATCAACACCACTGCAGGTTCATAATATATACGAAACTCAAACTTGCGATTATCACAGAAAACTAGTATCTTCCTTTGTACATAATTACAAGACAAAATGTAAACCCAGTACATGACATGACATGACTTGGGTTAAAAGCACACCTAAAAACAGCAAAACAAGTTACTGAGTTCAAGTTACAAGCTCATGGTCTTGTGGTCCAATGAGCCTCCAAAATTTCATACATAAGTGTGACATATGGATCATGTACAAGTTCCAAAAACTATACAAATCTAAATGCATATACAAAGGTGATCTTCACTAAAGCTCCCAAAAGGTCTACTCCAAATGGCCATCTTCAAATCTCCTCCCGCACATGACCTACGATAGAAAACAACTATCGCTAAGCATAAAGCTTAGCGGCGTATAAACTTTGGGCTTGGAGCCATTAGATTCTCCAATTCCCTTATCCGTCGTAGGTAGCTCAATAAGATAATAATAAATCAAGTAAACAAGTATATCAAAGTATCAAATATCAAAACCTCGAAAAGTTTCCAAATGTCGAAAAATCAATATTCGAAGGCTCAAGTGTCAAGAAAGCTTATAAATCAATTCAAGAGAGTTTGTCAAACAACCAATTTCGCCCAATATGTACGTCATGCCATCACACAAAGCACAATCAATATCAAGATGGACCGAAGCTTCAAATCAAGAAGGGTCGTCACCCAATAATCAAGAGAATCAAGAGCCATGTTGAAAGTGGCTTTCCACTCATACTCGAAAATGGACAAAAGTCCATCATCAAGACGAAATGTAAATCCAAAGTCAAGATGGGCAAGATCCGAATCAAGAGGCATGCCGATATCGGTGACAAAGTCACCGCAACAAGAAGGACAAAGTCCTAACAAGAATGCATAATGATCGAGCAATTCGTACAAGTGGGCGATTCAGCAAATATTTTACAATACTTGAAATAATAACCATACAATGATATAAGATGAAGAGGAAGTAAACAACTCATAAAGATACTTCAAAATTCCAGCAAGTAAAGATATTTCAAATTCAGATTTATACACAAACCTTGGTGTTTTACCACACAACAAGTTCTACCACAACTCGAGGAGTTCAAATCATCTACGCCATAGACCAACCAAAGTCCACTTCGTCAAACAATTCCTCTTAGCTTGTACAAGAGCATATATATCTTAAATACACAATCAAACATCTATTTAAGTTCAATGGTTTCAGCACGTTGAAACTAAACATGATATCAGTGAAAATCACCCTAAACTATCAAAATAGAAATTCTGGACAGTACTACTGTCTTGTATTGTGGCTCAGTTTCAAAAGGGTAAACGGCAAAAATAGACTTTGTATCCTTAATGAAAGTTGTAGATATATGTCTTGGGGTTTCAAAGAAATTCAAATCACTCCTATAGTAGTTTTGTACTACAAGATATGCTCAAAATACTAACAGTAGTACATGTAGGATTTGCAAAACAGAAATCTGAGCAGCGCCTGCCCTATACTTTATCACCCCTTTTCGAGTAAATACAAGCAAAACTAGGTTTTGGAGCCTGAACAAAAGTTGTAGGGCTATGAAATAAACTTCTAGAACAACTTGGATCACTTAATACTAAATTTTATACAAGGAAATATGCTGAAAACACTAACAACTGTCCAATTTAAAAATGGGTTCTCAACTTACCTCAATCGTGTGGAGTTGTTTATGGCTCAACAAAAAACAAGTCTTGATGATTGATTTAGTGGGAGAATTTGATGAGTGGAGAGGGGTTTTGGGGTTTTATTTTCTTGGAGAAATGAAATTAGAGGTGGTGGAGAGGATAAGAGCCCAAAAACGTATATATCTTCTTAGATAAGGATGAAAAAAAAAAGGCTGCCCAAACTTATATATATCTATTGTATTTCATAATAAATTTATCAAGAGGATGATAAGTGGTAAACATAACAACATCGCGAAACTTCCATGTAAATATTAACACAAGCTAAAGTAAGCAATTTTCATATATCGCCAAATTCACGTAGGGAGTGCGAAGTAAATATATCCTTACTATAAGGATATGATCAATCGAAAATTCAAGTATTAGTTTTAAAAAAACTTTTGGGGTGTTACAAGATGCCCCTGCGAAATGGGTGTCAATCATGAATTATCGGGTGGCCCTCTTCACTTGGCGCCTCTCTTCTTCACTTGGATCCACCCCCTTATCATCATCCTCGTTTCTCAGCCACTTGCATCTATCTTGGGGTAGAGAGTCATCTCTCATCAGGCGCACAACCAGCAGCAGTGAAGCAAAATCAATCGGTGGTGTCGGTTGAGGAGGGTTTACAAGTATTCCCCCCTCTTTCACCTGTAACGCAAGGACCTCATCCTTCAGCTGAGCAATGTCTTTCTTGACCATCCTCATATCAACCGCGGATGGTACCTTCTCCAATTTGAGCACCCGTCTCTCAATACCATCAATCTGAGAGTGAATCTGACGGTGTGAGACGGTGAGTGATTCGTGAAGTGGATCTAACGCCTTTCTAATTACTCGCGCTATGACCCCTTCCAATTCCTCAAATAGGTTGCTATCTGTCTATCAACCCTATCTGTTTTTACATAGGAGTCATAGAAGTTCTGCCTGTTAAATTCAACAAGGACACTCTTTGGCAGTGCTGTGAATGCGGGGGTGGCCCTGGGAGTAGCCGGAATAGTGGTGGTAGCTGGCTCGGTAGAAGTCTCTGGAGTTGTGGAGATAGCTGGACTCGATGAGGATTCTGGAATTTCTGTTGTGGCTGGTGCTGCTGTGGTGGCAGTCTCAAGGTCCTCAGGAGTTTCCTCAAGCATATTTTCCTCATCACCATGTGGGTCAGACTCAATCTGTACAGGTGCCGAAGTACCGGCTCGTGCCGCCAACAAAGGCGGCTTTGACCTCCTTGTCCTTGCTCTTCAATAGGATATAAAAATGCTTAGCCTCAACTTTGTGGTCCCTGGAGGGGAAGCTCTGAACTCCCGCCTTTAGGAAAAGACCTGCGATCAGACATGGGTATACCAAAGAAAGCCCAGGCTGGGTTACCCGCGTACGTAGCTCCTCTACAATTATTTTCCCTATATCAATTGTATATCGAGACATAATAACAGCCACCAGAATTGCCCGGTTAATAGTAAGATGGTTGTCGGCTTGAGTGGGGAAAATCTACTAATCAGCACACTCCACTAGAATTTGTCCTTAACCAACATATCTGCCTTTTTTGGTAGGCACACTGGATCTGGTGCGCCACCCGGGGTCGTCTCGTGCAATAATCGAAGCTACCCATGGTAACTCACTCAACTGATCGGTCCTGTTCCTCCTTAATCTGTAATCAAGCTCATCAATGTTTGCTGGCGGTTCATAGTCATCCCTAAAGTTTTAACAGTTCACTGCCTTGCTAGATATGTCAATTTTTAACCACCAAACCGTTACATTTTGAAGTCTCATTGGGTTCTTAGCCTGTTGGACTGGCTCGAACTGGTTGTTCATCTCCATAGCAAAGTTGGCATAAAACTCCCTCACAAGGGTTGGACAGTATATAGCAGGAGCGTGGCTGAGAAAATCCTATCTGTGGTGATCAATGATGGACCTAATATTCAAAAAATACTCCACCCCATCGAAACTAATCCGCCTCTCCTCATTGATACTTCGGCGGAAACCCTTTCCTCCTTCCTTGGGCTCTAGCCCTTGCTCATAGATTTCTTTTGAACTCTGCACGGGGAATCGGACAACATTCTCTTATCTGTACTTCATTCTAACATCGTTTTGCTTATCGGCTTCCCCAGTGCCCGACCCCTCAGGCGTATTACTTGCTTCGGTCTGCGCTGCCTCTTGCGTTTGTAGTTTCAAAGAGCTAGAGCTTTGATCTCCTTCACTGTCGGAGCCATTCTCATCATTTGAGGATGAATCCCCCCTTTTCAGACTGGGGGGTAGCCGGAGTTCGAGTTCGCTGTTGCCTGGTGAGCCTCGCTAGAGGTGTGCGATCCTCCATCTCCTTATCCGAAGGGTCAGGGGACTGGGTACGAAGTCTCAATCTGATTAGTGGCTGACCTCGACTCCTACCCTGCCCTGCTACTTGGGCACGACCTCTTCTGACTTGATTCTTTGGTGCCATACATGTGGAGTACAAACTAGTATACAAGCTAAGAGAAACAAAATCAAAATATTTTTGGGTTTTCTTTTATAATTGAAAGCACAGAAAGAAAGGAAAAAAAAAAATACAAGTATGCTAGGATCATATATGCACTGATTGCTCACAAGTGTTACAGTGGACCGTAAAAAGTACTATATATTGGTTACAGTGAATCATGGTCTCGCAGGGCCATTTTACGGTGAAGCTTTACGATCCTTAAAATTTTATGAGCCGTAAAACCCACCGTAAATTGGTTACAGAAAGTTAGAACTTGGGGAACCTATTTTATGATACAAGTTACGATCCGTAAGTTGTATCGTAGAATAGGAACAGTGGTTTTGTTATATAGAAGGGATTTTTACGACACAGTTTTATGAACCATAAAAAATCTACGGTCCATTAATATGGTCTTTAAACTCCTTTCTACATAACAGTTGAATTGTTGATCCCAAGTGTGTTTTTACACTTCATACATGGCCATACTCATTTTTATTGTTTCACACATCAATTATGCACTCACATAAGGTCAGGTCTTACTTAGACTTCACCCTGTTAAACAATTTTTCTCATTCAGGTATTTAATCAAACAATTGGCGGGCATAATGAATTATGACTTTAAAATTTGAAATCGACAATCGAAATGCCCTCCGATTCAATGGAAGTTTTGATTACTCGTCCCTCATAAGTACGATTTCACGCATAAACCAACCAACACCCTACCCCCAACTAAATTCATTATTCTATACCCTCGTGTGATGATATCATATCAATTTGCAAGCAAGCTTCATAGGAAAACAAATACATATTCATTATTCCAACCCTTAGGCATTACACCATGTGAACAGAAGAAAGTGAAAGAGTCAACATACCTGAGAATAGCTTGTTGTTCAGTTGAAACGCAATCACACTCTTAACTATTAGAGAATTACAAGAGGGTATATTTGTCATGTGATGGTCTGGTGAATGGAACGGAGTGGGTTTTTATGGGAATTGGATTTATGGGGTATTAATGGGTAGTAATGGTACGGTTATGGGAGTGGAAGGTGGCCAGAATGTAGGGATTAAGGGTGAGGGGGGGAGGGATGGTTTTTGAATTTGAGTGGGACAGTGAATGGTGTGTTAGTGTATGAGTAGGAAAGGGATGGTTTTGGGTAATAAAAACCCTAACCGTCACTTTTCATTTAAGGCCCTACAGATCGTAGAGTGGTTTACAGACCATTCTACGGTCACTTACCTGGCATTTTTAATGACGTGGACATCCGGTGGTGTAACAATTTTACGCTTCTATTTATGGTCCGTAAAATTTTATAGATCGTAAATTCTGGCATAAAACCACAACAGTGACTTGGTTCAAACTATCCCTCATTTACGCTTCCATTTACGAACCATAAAAATTTGACGGTTTGTAAATTCTGGCGTAAATCAGGAACAGTAAACCCCTTTTCTTTCCCACAATCTACGCTTCCATCTATAGTCCATAAAAATTTTACAGGCCGTAGATTCTGGCGTAAATTGTTAATAGTAAGTCCCTTTTCATATGCTTCAATCTACGCTTCCATCTACGGTTCGTAAAATTTTTACAGGTCGTAGATTCTGGCGTAGATTTGTTTCAGTCTTTTCTGCAGTTTTCTCCACTTCTGTCATTCTCCAACTTTGTTGAATCCTAGACACAACAAACATCAAAATAGTCTAAAAAACAAAAACTATGCAAAATGTAAACATGGGTTGCCACCCAAAAAGCGCTTGATTTAACGTCGCGACACGACGGTATTATCGTTTTACTCCGAGTCAGGAGTGTAGCCATGCTTCAGCCTGTGTCTGTCAACGATCCTGTCTCCATCAATACACCTATGGTAATGCTTCACTCTCTGGCCATTCACCTTAAATGTCCTAGTTCCATCTCCAGAATACAACTCCATTGAGCCATTGGGTGAAACATTTACCACTTAGAAAGGCCTGGACTATCTGGATTTGAATTTGCCCCTGAAAAAGTTTTAGCCTTGAATTATACAGCAGGACATAATCGCCTTTTACGAAAGTCCCGCTTGAGAATCTATACATCATGATAGTATTTCATCTTCTCCTTGTACAAGGCCGCACTCTCATATGCGTGGTACATTAACTCATCCATTTCAGTCATTTAAAACAACCTCAGCTTGGCTGCCTCCACACATTCATATTTAACTTCTTTAACGCCTACGAGGCCTTGTGTTCAAGTTCAACTAGAAGATGGCATGCCTTGCCAAACACCAGCCTATAAGGGGAAGTTCTTCTTAAGAAAGTTGGTGATACTCTTCACTTCATTATTGCGTAAAGCCACTGCTTCTACCTACTTCTTGATGTAGTCTACAGCCACCTGTATGTACTTCATGCCACCTGCACTCACAAAGGGTCCCATAAAATCAATGTCCCAAACATCAAAGAGCTCAACCTCCATCACGAAATTCATAGGCATCTCTGCCTCTTAGCAATCGTTCCTTGACGTTGGCATTGGTCACAAGACTTTGCCATCAAGTTCACATCATGATAAAGAGTTGGCTAGTAATAACCACACTCGAGCACCTTAGCTGCGGTGCGATTTCCACCATGATGACCTTGGACAAGAGAGTCATGGCAGGCCTTCAGAATATCCATCACTTCAGATTCTGGAACACAACGCCAAATGGTGTTGTCGGCGCACGTTCCAAACAAGTATGGTTCGTCCTAATAATATTGCTTGCAATCTCTCAAGAACTTTTTTTAGTACGCTTTGATCTCGTCAAGAATCAGCCTGGTCACCAAATAATTCCCTATGTCAACATACCATGGTGCCACATCACATGACAAAGCAAAAAGCCTTTCATCCGGGAATGCATCATTAATTTCAAGTTCCCCCATCGGTCTGCCAGCTTCCTCAAGCCTCGATAAATGATCAGCAACTTAGTTCTCTAACCCCTTACGATCTTTTACCTCCAAGTCGAATTCTTACAGCAAGAGAACCCAACGAATCAATGGTGGTTTAGCATCCTTCTTCGCCATTAAGTATTGTAGTGTTGCATGATCGGTGTACACCACCACCTGAGAGCCTAATAGATAGACCCTAAACTTCTCAAACGCATACACAATGGCAAGCAGTTCTTGCTCAGTCACTGTATAATTCATTTAAGCACGACTCAACATTTTTCTTACATAGCAAATCGGGTGCATGATCTTGTTGTGATGCTGACCAAGCACCGCTCCAATTCCAAATCCGCTAGCATCACACATCAACCAAACGGTAGGGACTAATCTAGTGAAACAATAATAGGAGTAGAAGTAAGTCGCTTCTTCAACTCATCAAATGCCTTGCGACACTTCTCATCGAACTCGAACTTAGCCTCTCATTTTCAAGAAGCTTGCCCATGGGATTTGCTATCTTGGAGAAATCTTTAATAAAGCGCAGATAGAACTCGACGTGCCCCAAGAAACTTCGAACTCCTTTAACTGAGATGGGTGGAGGAAGCTCGGTAGGTTAGCTCCGGGTGCCCGTCATGGCCCTCTGGTTGGGTCGTGACAAAAAATAACAAAATAAGCCCCAAATTTTCAGATTTACAAATCTGTCCAATTTTTGCACTTTTAGCCACTTTTTCCATCTCTTCAATTTGGCATCTTTTTGACTTGTTTTTCACTTGCTTTCTTTTCGATCACTTCTAAATCACATAAAACTTGTAAAATGAAAGTAAACGACATTAAATGTACTATTTCTCAATCAAACATAGCAAAAAAAACTAAGATTAAAGAAGAGATAAGTTGGTAAAATACCAATTTATCAAACTCCCAAACTTAGGGCCCGTTTGGCCATAAATACTAAAAACTTTTTCACTTTTTTTGGAATTTTTGAAGTTGGAGTTGGAATTGGAGTTATGTTTGGCCATAGTTTTTGAAATTGTAGTTTTTGGTGAAATGTAGTGTAAAAAAGTGAAAATTTTTTGAAAAACAAGTTTTTCTTGTTTTTAATATTCCGGAATACATCTCCGGAAAAAAGTGATAATTTTTATGGCCAAACGCTAAAAGTGAAAAAAGTGAAAAAAAATTCCGGAAAAAAGTGAATAATTTTTATGGTCAAACGCCCACTTAAATCTTTGCCTGTCCTCAAGCAAATCAAAACTTACAATTCCCTTCAAAGGACTCAACTCAATAGTGCACCAATATTATATCAAGTAAAAAAAGTCTACTTTAAGCACAAAAACATGACTTTGATTGGTACCAATAATTAATCCAAAGAATATGATCACCAACAAAAACTCAAAAAAATCGATTTTTATTTCAAGTGCTCAAACACCAAGTTAATTAAAGTAGAAATCAAGTCATGACTCTAAAGCTTCAAAATTTGCCCCATTATCACAAAATAACTTTATTTTGTCCATTCCTCTCAATTAAAAAATAGAACAAATTCACAACTCAAATTCTCATGTGCCCTCATGCTCAAGAGAGAATCCCACACATAGAAATTCAATTCAACATACAAATGGGATATCAAATGGAAATAATTAACTATCTCTCACAAAGATGTTCAAATGCACACAAGTAGTACCATAGGCTTGCCCTTCAGGCATTTCTCCACTAATGTAGACACACTTGGTTTAAAATCAATTAGGACTTAATGTGGGCTTGTAATACTTGGTTTAAAATCAATAAAAGGGTCGTAATGTAGGCTTTTGGTTGAGATAGGGCACAATTTGGGTAAGAGTGACTCAAAACCTCCCTAAGCACTACAATTTTCAACAATCAAAGCACACTTCCTTTAAAACTTTTTCACCATTTTCTTCATCTTTTTCAAAATTTCAAGGATGACCGCTATTTTTTTTTTCATTTCACCTTTCAAGCAACTTCCACATCACACTTTACCAACCATCACCCCTAAACTTAGGCTTTTAGCCTATGTTTGTACTTTCAACGCACTTAAGGAGGTAAGGTACCAAAAAATGGATCAATGAAGAACCGGGTAAAGCTTATAACATGGTTGTCAAAGAAAAGGTTAAAGGCTCAAAAGGGGCTAACTAGGGAAAATATGCAAGGGTAGGAAATTTAAGGCACAAAAACGGTCGAAGAAAGGCCTTACATAATTTTTCAAACCAAGTGTAGTCTAGGATTTCGCCTTGAAACTCATTTCGGGCAAGTACTAGACCACAACTAATGCAAAAGAACCCACCAAAAAAACCTCACAACATGGCACATGAAAATTCAAGTAGAATATGTATCCAAGATCCAATTGAAACAAATAAACTCAAAAAGTCACTCATAGCCTAAAGAGACTAATTAGTGAAAGCAAAAGCCAAAAGTTGAGTCTAAAGGTCAAAACAAGAATCATTACTTCAATTTTTTTTTTTTCAAAACCCAACAATTCATATGCTAAGATTTAAATTGTGTTGGTACCAGACAAGCCACACATGGGCCGAGGGGCGAAAAAAAAAAACACAACCAATCACCATTCCTGCAATTTAACTATAAAAAAAAAAAACTAAAGAAGCTAGTAATAATTAAAAAAAAAAAAATTAAGCAAATCATATAAATGTCATAAAAAATAACAAAATAAAATCAATCTACCAAATTATCATCCATCATATGACATATCACACCCCATCACAAAAATATCTATCAAAATGAAGTCTCACCCCCCAACTTAAAAAGTTTCATTGTCCTCAATGTAACCACACAACAGAAGTAGAGTTAGACGTCTCCCTGAAAAAGAGATTTGCATTGAACTGGTGCAGCAGAGGCATAAATTTGTTCCACTCCTCCTTGAGTTGTCCCATGAACTAGAAGCCATGTTTGTGTCAAAACGTACCCAGGTTCAGTATTACTGCAAGCACATGTCTCTTGACCTCTTATTTCCATCTGTTAACAATTCAGCTTTGCCATGATAAAGTTCTTTTTCACACAATTTGGAAAAAGGCTTATGATTGATGGAGCTTTGCAAATGTTTAACCTTAAAACGGAGAACAATTAAATTTATTCTTGATGCCAAAGATATGTGGCTAAATTCAATTATGGATTAAATTGCAAGATAAGGCAATAAGTAAATCAAGAAGCAGATCTGACCAACTATTAAGTATGTCTGGCCTCGGGTATGGAGACCGAGGTTGACACCCTCTGTTGAGTACTTACAAGGTGAACAATAGAGATGAATTTAAGAACAAGTGAGAATGGTTTCAAAGGATTCTTATTATTTTTGATATGAACTCTTTCTCCCTTTTTGTTTACAACCCCTTTAATGGGTGAGAACCTCCTCTTTATATAGTAGAGGAGTTTCAATCCTAGTACAATTCTAAATAAAGAAAAAAAAATCAAAGACAAAATTGCCATCGAGATCGACGTCGAATTATCCTAGCTTCGAGGGCGGATATTTCGTTCTTCTCCTTATGGCGCCAACCGCCCTTCCTTTATCGCCTCATCTCAGCCCGAGCTCGAAGCCTCGTTCCCGGTGAGACGGTCGTATCGTGACCGAGCATAACCATGACAACGGGAAACCGAGTGTGCCTGTATCCTCGATTTTACCCGTATACAGCAAACAGACTGCATACTATCACTTTTTGCAGAGAGCATTAATCTTTTAAAAATCAGAAAGATCAAATTACAAAGTATATGTCAAACTTGACCATGTGAGCTCACTTCCAATCCAATTTTAATCATGTAAACTATACATGGGCGGAGCCACCTTAGGCTAAGGGTGATCAAGTGCACACCCTTCGCCGGAAAATTACGCGGTATACATAGATTAAATGTTATCTATTATGAGTACATATTTAATTTTGCACACCCCTAACACAAGTGAGAAGAAAATTTGCACACCCTTCGTCAAATTTTTGGCTCCGCCACTGAAACTATACCATTTTATTGTCTCAAACGTCAATAATGTGTGCTAAGAAATTAACCATGCAACATGATCATCGACGCATATCGCTCGGTTACTCAGACTTCACGGATGAATGAAATCGTCTTTCAGACAATATATCGAACACCTTGTGTGCACACTTTAGCCAAGCTTTTTGAGACATCTAAGCAATCGTATTATCCTCCCATTTTTAATGGGAATTATAGTTCAATAAAGTAGTGTCACATATCAATCAGCCAACACACCAAAATTGCACAATTTGTACCCCAAACTTCACATCAAGAAAACCATAGAACTAAAAAAAAAAGATTATGTTTTTTTGTTATTGTTGTTGTTGTAACAGAGGCAGTGAGAGAGGGAGGGAGAGGACAAGGAGGAAAGGAGAGAGAGATACAGAGCCATACCTGGTTGTTGGGACACAAGACTGACGGCTGTGGTGGTGAGCGAGGAGATCGGGGCTAGTGTGTATGTGCAAAGAAAATAAACGGTTGGGGGAGTGTATTGTTTTAAAACTCAGTTTGAGTTACCTGGGAACAAAATTAAGACCAACTGAATTGAAAAAAAACATAACTCTTACCTGGACAAAATACTAAGACAAACCATTTGAAACAAAAATAAAGTATCTGCTGCGTTTTGTTTGATGAAGAGTGAAATAAGCAAGGTGTATTAAAATAAAAGAATAACTCCTTGCACTCTTGGCTTTTACTTACCAGGAAGATTTAAGTTTTGGTGACAAAAAAGTCTGATAATTAGAAATGGTGACAAGTTTGACCAGCCAAGGTCAAACTTGTCTTAAAAATGTGATTAACTAAAATTGGGACTGAATTATAATTTTTAAAACTTATAATCTTTTACAAAATACACAAAAGCCCATACACATTATACAAAAACTCCATCCAACCCACTTCCCCCCACGATCCCAACTACTTGTTCATCTTATTTCAAAAAAAAAAAAAAAAAAAGCGGTTCCAGCTCTCTCTCTCTCTCTCCGTTCTGCAAAAAACCGGTGACCACCATTGTTGCTGTTCGTTCCTCTCTCCATTGTCTGGCCATTTCTCTCTCTTTCTCTCTCTCTCTCCATTGCCGTTGCTTCTCTATTCATTCTCGTGTAAACTTTTTTTTTTTTTTCACTTGGTTCAAAAGTTAGGGTTTTGAAATCGTGAGTGTGAAAATGATGATTTTGGTTAGAGAAAGTGAAGAAGAGCATGGGTTTTTCTTGAATGTTGTTTGTTTTATTGTAGTTTCATGTATTTGTTGCACTTGTTGGTTTGAGTTTGTAAATAGTGGTTGTGGTTGTGAAATTATGATTTTTGGTATTGTTTTTGTTCTTCTTCTCCTTGTTGTTTCGAAAAAAAAAAGGCTTGCAATTTTGTTGATGTTTTCCAACAACTCGAGGTTACCTCAAGTAAAAGAAATTCAAAGACTTGTTTGACAAACTTGCAAACATCTCGAGGTTGCATGGTTTGGTGTATTTTGTTTAAGTTGTGAGTGAGATTTGTGATGGTTGTGTGTTTGTAGTGAAATATAGATGTTTTGTAGTTAAATTTAAATGTTTTTGTCACCGTTGTTGTTGTTGTTGTTGCGGCAAATTCAAGATTTGTTTGATAATTTGCAAACATCTCGAGGTTGCATGGTTAAAAAATCCTATTTGGTGTATTTTGTTTAAGTTGTGAGTGAGATTTGTGATGGTTGTGTATTTGTAGTGAAATGTAGATGTTTTGTAGTTAAATTTAGATGTTTTTGCTGTTGTTGTTGTCATGCTATGGTTTAGGAAAAGTTTTGATTTTATCCAACAAATTACCGGATAAAATCAAAACAATTGTTGAGGTTTTTGCAAAGAATCAAGCAGTTGTTGTAGCATATTAACAAGTTGTTGTAAAAAATCAAAACAAGCTAAGGATTTGCTATCGTTTTTCTATTTCCAACAGATTAAGATTCTGCCGCAACATGTAATAAGTTGTTGCAACATATTTTTAATCATAAAAATAACCGATTACTTGTTGCAACATATTCCTTTTCCTTTTACTTTGAATGTTGCACTAACCAATTAAAACTGCTTTTCTATCTCCCGTGTGTAGATAAAATGGCTCCGCTTAAAAGAAAAGGAGAGAAACCAATCCTAGGGAGAAAGTAGTAAAAGAGCTAAGGTGCAAACACCATTAGATAAACTTGTGGATCGCTATTTGTCAATCAACATATGAAAGAGTTAGTGAACCGGGGCTTCAGAAGAGAGGAAACCCACGAAACCTCTCGTTGAAGAAGAAAGTGATAAAAATGAACAAAGTGAAGAAACTAGAGAAGAAAGTGAAAAAGATGATGAAAATCAAGTGAAGGAGACGAAGAAAATGAAGAAAATGCTGAAGGAGATGAAGAAGAAGGAGATGAAGAAGAAGAGGTGAAGAAGGAGATGAAGGGGATGAAGGAGCCGAAGGCGGGGATGAAGGAGGTGAAGAAGATGCAGAACCGAAAATGATAATGAAGAAGAAGAATCAACAGACGACCTTAATAGTTAAGAAGAAAAAGGAAACATAATGTCACGACCCAACCCCGTGGCCGTGATCGGTGTCCTTACTGGGATACCCATACGTACCTACCCAACAGATCCGACATGCCAAATACTAACCCGTTTAACATATAAATCCAATTAAGGGTGCCCACAAATACGTATATATACTCCCTTTTCTCCCCTTGGGATTTAAGCGGGTGATATCCCCCTTTCCGAGTTTATAACCCCCCGTTCCATGCCCTTCTCGACGAATCGAAAGCCCAAACAGGGCCCCCCCACAAAGTCTTTAAAAGAAAAGGAAAAATTTTATACCAAAAGATACCCCGGACGGGCTTGAGCAAATTTCCCCCAGGTGCTGGGCGCGTCGTCCCCTGGGCATGTAAACCCCCGCGGGGGGCGGGGGGGACGAAATGTGGGGTGGGGGAAAATAAATATACATAAATATAATAACAATCATCGTTCGTAAAACGAATAAACAGTAGGCAAACGGGGTACGAGTGGACAAGGGGCGCACGATTTCCCCAAAACGGGTTCGTAAAGGGGAAAATAATACGGCCCGGGGGTCGAAATACGAAGACGAAATCCAAAAGACATACGAACGGAAATCACTCGGTCATTCTAGCGAGACAAAAATCATCCCTCATGGACGATCCCGCCCCTTTAAAAAGGGGGCGGTACGAACCCCGGGGCGGGACGCGGGGGGACAACCGACGTGCATCCCCGCCATCCCCAAAAATTTACATAATCGGGACCACGGTCATACGATACGACGATCCCCCCCGCACAACCAGGGACGGGTGAACAATGGGGGTGCCTGAACCCCCGGCCCGGGGTTTAAGCATTAGGATCCACAACGATCCAAGGAAACCATACACACCGACCCACTACGACGTAACAAACCAAGTAGTTCGGGAAGATAATCGACGATTGAGACATATCGAACCAGTATCGATTTTGAGGGCGATAAATTCGATTGGAAAAAAGCCCTAATGCTCATTGTTAGCGGGCAAAATATAATTAAAAGTTATCTGAAAAAGAAAAAGCGATTTGGGCCTTACCCGGGGGTTTCGGGGTTTTGGCCCACCGGGGCCCTCAAAAA